>NC_135431.1:14668784-14923784 GCF_051991245.1 Festucalex cinctus
GCACAAAGGGACCATGATGAAAGTGGTTCTTCCATGTCAGACTAGGCATGAAGTCGATTACTATCACATTACAACACATTTGCCCTTGATGTCATTGTGTTTTGGACTGATTCTGGCGGCTAACAAGCTAACGTAGCTTTATTAATGGCTTGTCGTCAAACTCAAACAATTTGAATATTAAAGTCAAATTAGTCCTGCCCTTATTGTAATTTTTGGATTACCAACGGAGTACGTGCCACCAGGTCAGTGACGTACTTCTAATCTTATTAGCTTACAGCAAACTAGTTTACGCTAACTTCCTGCTCTATTCACAACAGTTGGAACATGAGCAGACAGAAAATTTTGAGTGCTTTAACTACCAGGAAAAGGAGTAAATATAATGTGAGGGCTAATTTAGAGTTCCATAAATCGAGGGGTGACTGAAGTCACTTTGCAACGTATCAACTCCGCATGCAAGCGTAATTAGCTTCTATCGTTTTCATAAAGAAACTGTCCTTCCACAGAATACGAAGGCTTGTTGTATGTAGTAGACCATTCGGGAAGGATCAAATTCGTTGTATTGCTACAGATAGACAGGTTTTAGTCTCAAACGCCGTTATGTCATTTCAGACAAGCACCGGTAAACATGATGCTAACGACCAGAAATAATGAAGCTTTGATTCTCAGTTGCAAATTGAGAGAAGACCAAACATAAACACCTTGCACCTGTGCAAAGCTGACAGTGTTCATAACAGTTTTGATCGCCACAGATGGAATGTGGCGGGTAGCAGCGGGGATTCTGTGTCCTCGAGGGAGGTAGCATTAAGGTCTTAATTAGGACGCGGGGGGGGGACGAGTCAGAGTACTCCGGCATGACGAGGGACGCAGCAATGGGAAACCGGAGCGGATCGTCTTTCCTAGTTCAAGGCTAATTGCTGAAAAGGGAGCTGACATAGATGTGCAGGCGGTATGTAGTATGATCATGTGAGGTCACCGCCACTGCTTGTTGGACTAATGTGTGAGCCTTTGGTAAATCCTTGTTGTTAAGACACTTCCGATAAGGAACATCAGAAACGTATTCACCCAGGATTGACAAATAAACTTTTTGTTGAGAATAGGCTTTTGAATATTAAAGCGGATTTCTAATACACAACTGGGGACAGAATTGTCACTCAGCAGAAGCTGTCATGCACTGTGGCGTGTTTACTTCCAGGAATCCAGTCATCCCAGGATCTCTGATGAAGCGGCAGCTGTGGCAGATATGATTACTACAACTGGCCGCAAACTGGACACGGGCCTAGAGTTAGTAGGGCATTGTATTAACAGGGTGTTAATATATAAATATTAAACTCAGTTTGAGGCAAAAGATGTAGAATTGTGTAGTTGAGGCAGACATTTTGTGAAAACGTGGTCATGCTAGCTGGCTAACGCTAACTACGTACATAAGCTTGCATTGCCAGTTATGTGCCTCACCTCCACCTGTGTTTGACTTTTTTTTTCTTCTTTTTTTTTTGACGGTTTTATTTATTTCTCTCAATACACGTCGACACCATTAATGGCAAAGTTCACAATCACCATGAAAACTACGCACAATGATGCAACGACATGCGTCTTAGCGCCTAGTTAGCCCAATCGATTTCCTGGTTCACTTAGAATTTTTATTGAAATAGTCCTCTTTATCACCTTTTGCCTTTACGAGACCAAGATGACACCTCACGATTAATCAAACGAATCTCACCATTGAGAGGCTTTTAAACAGGATGTTTTTAAAGGGAAGTGACCACTGAGTTTACAGTGCATTAGCAGGTTGCAAGTGAGAGAATGGAAGAGTCACAGAAAAGTATACAAATGGACATCTATAAGTTTTAAAGCAATATTAAAGCAAAAAACAAACAAACAAACAAAAAAAAAACGCGGACAACCGAACATAAGCATTGGCAAGTTTAGAGAAGGTCAAATGAAGTTCACCTGGGAAAGAATACAATGCATTTGATTTTCATTAACTTTATTGTAAAAAAAAAAAAGAAAAAAAAAGTGCATGTACACGGTTTGGTTGCCAACTGCCAATCAGCTCGTTACCTCCCTGCTTGTGCTGTTCAGCTGTTTCTTGTTTTGTGATTTGCCTGTATGAGTATTTCATTCTCCTGGTTTTGGCTGCACTCCCTTTTGTTTGCTTGTGCTTGTTCTAGTAAGGATTGTGTTGAGATACATTTTGAGTTTTATCAATTTTGAATCACAGAACAAGAATGGAGAAAAAAAAAAAGTATGCCTATTTCAGCATATGATAAATCACAAACTGATTGATGCCAGGCAGTTTGCACTTAGGTTTCCGCCACCATCCCAAGTTTATAGCTACCTTATATCCTTCTGTGAATTTGAGGTGCGACTGTGAATGTTTTATCTTAACTGGCTGAAACAATTGTTAGGGTTATCCAAAAGCCCTCCAGGGAATATTTCTAATAAATGACATTATGCTGCGAAAAAGCTTTTCCCCCTTGGCCTTTTCATTGACTTCATTTTGAAATTTTTCTTCCACATACCAAAATTCATAGCCAAATATTACAATGTGAGCCTGGAGAGATAATTCAGTGGACGACTTGACAATTGACAGTGTACAAACTTTACCGTGTAGGCCGCAATGAAAATACAAGTGCTCATCTTTCTCTTTCAAAGACAGTCACTTTAAATCAAATTAATTTCCGTTTCGGCTGATGTATGTATTATTTATTTCTCTGACTGATTTGTCTGAAGTTCCTGTTGGAAAGACAGCTTGTTTTTGGATCCAGAAATCAAAATGTTACCTTGTACTTACTGTTTCCCCAGTAGAAAGCAAAATATCCCCTGCTTTGAAGCAGTTAGTGCATAGAGATAAAAATCTATCTGAACTGGGATGACAGGGCTCCACTGGGAGCAACTAAATTGAATCTAAGGCTGTACCCGACAGACCACAGGATATGCCTGCAAAACGTAGAACTATCAAAATGGTGAAAAAGTCTGTTAGTGCCCATTCATATAAACTGTCTTGTAATGTTCTCAGGCCCTTAGAGGATTACTTGGGGAAAAACTACAGGAAGGGGAGAATGGTTTTCACATAACTTAATCTTTTTTTTTTTTTTTTTTTTAAACACACTATGGCTTTTCTCTCCTCCCTGCAGTTAAATGTTGTATTCCACCGGGTCCCGGAAGGAAGCAGCCCAGTAAATCCCTGCTGCAAGACTTAAAACGGAAACAGTATCTTAGGACAGGTGAAAAACTTAAAGATAAGTATGTCCAGGCCCCTTGCCTTTTGTCTCCAGAGGGTAATCATCCAGCCACACAATGTAAAGGCACAGGCGTCGTGTTTAATTTTAGCCAGGCAGGAAGCTATAATGATGAAATAACACTCGCTCGTTTTTGAAAACAGAGATCCTCCTGATGAAACATCTTGCACTTGCTGGGTTATAAGCTGCCGGCTGGTTTTTAAGACTTAGTTTTCGGGCCAATTTGCAACCTTAAACAGTGCATGTGTAACATTTAAAACCAGGGGGTTCTCTTGAGGTGGATTAGGAAGACTTTAGTCGGCTGTAATGGACTAAGCTGATGTGTGCACTTGTAAGGTTTTATTTGGAGGAAGGTAAACAATGAGAAGGTCTTAAAGGGTACCCATATGGTTTTATGATTTCAATTCAACTCAAGTATTATAATACTTGATTGAATTATTGATTTCAACTACCGTCAGACGAGAGTTGTTAAAAAAAAAAAAACACTTTCAAAAGTTAAATTTTAGTGTGGACCAACTTAGACACTTTTGAAGAGTTAAATTTTACTCTGTAGTATTTTTTGACTATTTAAGAGTGTACTGTAAAATGCTTAATGTTAACGTTTATAGTTTCAACGAAAGCAACTCATTTTGTGTGTTAAAAACACTAGGTGGTGTAATATTTTGAACTAAACTAGTGTAGTGTAAAACCAGCAATGACCATTATTGATTAGTGTAAATTTCAGTTACCCTCAGAGATGTTTTCAACTCCATCTCAGACTTAAAAAAAAAAAAAAAAAAAGTAGTATTTTTTTCACTCTATACCAGAGTAAAAATATTTAGTATTAATATTTTTAGTGTATGTTTAGTGTGGAGCAATATACACATTTGTGAGGTGTTAAAATTAACACCGTAGGTGTGGAATTAACACTGTAGATTTTGATCTTTTTAGAGCAGAGAAGTTTTTTTGCCATTTCGTTTTGACCTTAAATATCCCAATGCGTGCTCCTGTGGCTTCAGGGGAAAATGCATTCACAGGACATGGCATTAAAAAAAGATTTGAAAATAAAATGAATGCTTGCGCCCTGACAGGCAAAATTGATGTTCCTCGAATTTAAACGATCTCGAGGGCTTTCCCTACATAGCCCCGTGTGACTGACTGCCATGCTGTAACTTAGTAATCACTGTCGGGGTGTGTCTGTTAAAGGGGATAAAACATCCACCATCTGCTGCACTCTAAGCGCTTGTCATGGCAAGATGAATATGAATGTCATCAAGTGTTGATGGTATCCAAAACACCGCTGAGTGCCTCATGGAGCCAATTTGCAAACGTTATCTGCAAAATGGGTGTCAAAGTTTTCAAATCAACATTGTTTCCCCGCAGTGTCAAGCAAACAAAAATGTGAAAACCTCAATCGCAGTCGCATCATTATTTGGTAGTTAAAGGAAATCAGCGGGTCGCTGTGAGCCGATGAACACGTGTTTCACAATATTTACACATCTGCTTTAATCTGAGCAGTTCATTTATTTTAACTTTATTAAAACAAACACACTTGAGTGTTGGCAGCTGGCTAACAGAATGGAAAATAAAAGAAAGTGCAGTATAAACTCATATAGTCAATTGCTTCAGGATGAGGAATCTCAAAAACTTGAGTTCAAAGCAGGAAAATGTAGATGAGGCCATACAGTACATTTTCTCTTGTTGTTGCCGATGCAAGTCCTTTATGTAGATGCCACCCATTTCTTCAGAACAGAAACGAATGAGAAAATGATTTTAAAAAACGACATTCCGATTGTTAATACCAAAACATGCCATGACCATCTGTTCTCCCTTCCCTTGCTTTGGGGAGGACAGAAGAGGTTTGCAGTGATGCGCAACCTCAATAAAATAGCCCCGATCCAGAGAGACATCCTTCCATTTGTCCACTGCTAATTCATTTGGGAACTAATAGTGAAAGACAGTGAAAGGGGTCATCCGAAAGACATCTGTAAACATGTCGGTAAATCACCCTAAGCAATGGCAGGGAAATTCCCCCCCCTCTACAGAATCATCTTGTGGCTGGATGACTACATGGCCAACGGAGGACATTAAGATTATTCCCAGATTGTTCGTTTGCTCCCAATAAATGATGGGAACCTTTTCAGACATTTAAGTTATTTTAAAAACAAGCAAAACAGGTTTGAGAGTTGGTGTATCATGGACACCCACTCGCACAGCTCTTATTAGCTCGGACCTATTGAAGAAAAGAAATCGGAAATATTTTCAGTAGTACCTACGGGTTTTCGTGTCTCTTAATGTACTGTGTTGAGATGAGAGAGTGGCTGGTGATTGGTGAAGAACAAGGAAGTGAGGAAGCGAACTTGTAGCTCCACCCATGGGACAAAAACTAGCCTGCTTTTGTTGTTCGGTTATGTTACGACTGACAGTAACCTGTTGTGCTTTCCAAATAAACCTTCTGGAAAGATTGTCTTTTGGGACAATTAGTACATTATAATCCTTTTGCCTTTGATCGTGAGAAGCACAGCTGTGCAGGAATGCAAATGGAAAAAACACAAGAGAACGAACAGATAATCCTGATGTTTCTGTATTTCTAGTTCCCTTCGATCAAATATCCGACCTTTTGCCTGAGAATGTCCAATTCACATAATACTAGATATCCATCATCATGAAATCCAACAAAGGATTATGCTAAATTGCTAACTAATGAACTTCTTATAAACTTAGGTATTATTAGCATTGTTATCTAAAATATTTTATTCCATGATAAATGGTTAGTAATTGTGTACAAGTCTTTTCTTGTAGTGCATGCACACAGTTTACAACAAAATTATTAACCACACAATTCACCAATATGACAATAATGGAGGGCTAAAACTACACAATGGATCGGTATAGTATGGCTGAAGTTTATTTTACTTGACAAAACATCTTGTTTATAGTTGCAAATGTGCATTTTAAAACAATTTGTATTTATTTATTTATTTATTTATTTATTTTAGGACTTAAAGAAAGAAAGATTTAAAAAAAGTTTTTTGTTTCATTATCGCCAACTTAGCAACCCAATCAGCTTCATTTGTTGCTGTGAAGTGGCTACCAACAGCTCCAATGATCTTTAATTTCAATTAAAGGCTTAAGTTGTACATGGCGTTGGCAAAAATAGGATGACACAAGCATGGTTTGCAACTCACATAATGAAAACTTCATTTGTCAGTACAAAACCTACAAAGGCATGTAAGCTACTGTTACAGTTTAGTTATTAATACAAAGACTGGTTTGGGACTTTGATTGTGAACATGTAAATAAATATAGGTAAGTAATGTAACTTGGAGTTGGGTTGACTAATGAAAACAGTCTGGTTCAAGAAATGAACGTGAAATAAGTGAAACAGCATTGCTAGCAAGGTGTGGAGACATTTGCCTGTATGGCTTTTTTAGTTTAGCCGGACATCCAAGTTGTTATTTGAATAATATTAAAATCACTAATTTTCATTTTGTTTCTTCAAATTAGCCTTTTGTGAGCATTATTTATCTATATTGTGGCCACAATTTAAACAACTCCCTCTATGTAGTGTTTGGGACTAAATACACTTGAACAGTTAGTTCACAATTTGGTACATCCATCTTAGTAATACGCCGGAATTTCACAATTTGTGTAACTCCAAAAAATTGCGCCGTCTCTCTTATTTGAGAAGCCAAATACTGACACTTCTGACATGCCTGGTTATTGTTGAAAAGGCAAACAGGCTCTTCAGTTTGTGCAGGCTTTCAGCAAATGGTTACTTTGTGTATCCAAACTTCATTCCCACAGTTATTCTTGCAGATGTGTATCTGGATTTTAGTAATATTTCTGTCAATATTTACACTTTTATGTCGTCTTTTTTTTCCAGCTGACAGTTGGTCGTTCAACAGCAGACATAACACTTGTGCTGTAAACACGCATGAAAAACGCTAAACCGTATATCAACATCCATCTAATCCATATGCTCTGACAACTTTATTGTGCTCATAAAATAATCGCAACTGCCCTCAAGCACATTGTATTTTTAGTCGTTTTAAAAAGGCTTAAATTACACTCCGACGGCATCAAGATGAATTTATTGGCAGCTCTAATGTGAGTACACTTTTTTTTCTTGGTGAAGAAAGGGAATTTTCCTTTGCACGTCCTTGCCAAGAGCGGGAGGGGGAAATCAATTCCATTCAACTATTCGTCAACTCCCTTTAGAAGCATTTAATAGTGATCAAATTTATGGTTGTAGTTTCCAAAGGATATTGCCAATGAAGTTCATCTTTATGAAAGTGGTTGTAAAATGCTACCATTGTCTCACATTTTGGGTGATAGTTCAAAACTTGGCCGCATTTTGAAAGTAGAAAAGAGTTCAGAGAGGAGTATAAAGGCCGAGATGGATGCTCGTATGTATTTATCGGCTGTCTGCATGTCTATGCACACAATATATATACAGTATACACCATGCTGTCCACATGGAATAAAGAGAGATGAGCAATGACAGAAACAGATAACATTCAGGAATCCACTGAAGCAAAGTGTGTCCAAAATGGAGTTTCCAAATGTCTTCAGCACTTTTTGCCCCAAGACGCATGACAGCATCAAAACTCTTGTAGCTTCTCTGTTGGCAATTAAAAATGATATAAAATGTAAACGTAATGGAAGACGGCGTCCCTCTGATCGTCTGCCATTTCCTGATTTTTGTTATTTGCGCAACTTTTGGCTTACCGTTTCACCTCGATTACATTACTGTATTTAACACAGATATAATAATCTGTGAGTCATAATATGGATCACAATTCAGAGTGAAAGCCTTTTTATTGGACAGCATAGAGTTGCCTATAATGAAGTCATTAAAACATGGAAAAGCTTTGCAGATGCAACATGGAAGAGGACAAGGGAGTTCTGGTCGGAGTGAGTTATGGATCATCTAGGAGCCGTTAAAGGCCAGCGATGAATTAACATGTACTTAACTTTTTTTTTTTTTTTCCTTTTTACGTTCTGACACAAGGAAGGAAATGTTCCTGCTTTTCTTCAGGATGTGCCATTTTCTTCTCTTCATCTCTCTCGAATTCTCCCGCTGAAGCGTCAAGCCGTCAAATTGAGCGTTTAAAGGCCTTTACGGCTCCCTGCAGATGCTTCCTCATGATGCCCAGAGTCAACTCGCGGGGTCAGGGAGGAATATCAATTCGCAGGGAAGAGAAGAAAACGTTCCAAAAAGAACCTTGGCAAAACTACTGTAATTTACTTTCATATGGCTCATCAATCAAACCCGCTGTTCTCATTTTGTTGTAATTGCTGGGAAATGGTGTAAATCATGGAGAGACTCTGAAATGAGCATTGAAAGGAAGGAGCGTGTGACTCACTCAATAAGATCTCATTCATGTCTACAGAGTTAAAACATTGGATTATTATTATGAATTAATATGCGATTGTAAAAAAAAAACAACTGTTGTGTCACAATGATTTGTTTCCTTTTAATTCATGATAATGAAAATGAAAGAAATTTGAATAGCTGCGCAATTCCACACGGTAAATTCAAACTGAAATTGTGTGAACGGATCGCCTTAGAGTTTACAGCCTGTTCTCAGAATGGACGCACGTCTGCATGGGAGAACGGCATCAACATTAAAGCATGCATCTGTCATATCCCCAGTGAATAGGAAGATCCTTTGTGAGTCAGTTTAGTGATGCTGTTCAGCTGACAGGTGGCGGAAGTGATGCTAGAGGTGTGGAAACCCCAAAGCTAACAACAAAACAAATGGATCTGATGGCTTCTCTCTTAATATCCTGTTGCTTAAGGGAGTGTTTCCCTACCTTAGTGAGTCAAGGCACATATTTTATATTAAAAAAATGTAATGGCAAACCACCAAGCAAAGATGCCAGAAAAAGCATATACGGTAATCCCCCCATCACTGTCCAGCATTGAAATAAGTGAACTCCATGATATAGAAAGACCCCATTCAAATGCTCTATAGGCATGTTTTTATAGCATTTATAGCAACACCTCACACGACAATAACACAAAAATATTGCACAGTGTAACGGATTTATTTGTGTTTACAGTAACAACAAATCCCAATTTCCCCCCATATTAACATATGGTGTACATTATAAAATGCACTTACAGCTGCCGTGCTCCGTAGGCGTAAAAAGCAGGATTACCACAGTTCACACTCAATCATTTTCAACAAGCTGTGCTGAAATACTTCCTGTTTTCTTCTTTTTCTGTCAAATTAACACAGTCTCAAACTAAATAAGTGACTACCATCTAGTGGTCAAAATTGGAATCACACCCAATATACACAAACGTTCGATCATGTCATGTCTGTCTTGATCAGTCCATCAGTACCAAAGGATGGCTCCATGGGTCTTGTTTACACTGGCAGAATGACTGGATTGACGGTAACTTTGAAAAACTGACAGATTCAGCACAATTTTTGGCCGGGGATGAGAAGCAGGAGGAGCAGTAATATAAGATTTATATCTATATTTATTTAAATATTTTGCATATAGTTGTCCAAATAATGAATGTTATGTTGTGCTCATATCCTTGAAAAGAGTTGTTTTTTTGTTTTTTTTTAAACTGACGGTCCTAAAATAGTGGTGTCAAAATTTAATTTAACGATAAGGGATGCACATTAAAATAACGATGACGGAGTGATGGACTGGGGCTGCCTGAGATAATGACGGAGTGATGATGACAGACTTCGGGTCCACTTCTGGACAAAGATGGAAATTCGCTGATCTGCCCACCTTTGGTTATTAACTGCATGCGTAAATAAATAAATAAATAAATAAATAAATAAATACTAAACAGCAGGACCGTGAACCTGGGACCTGACTTATGAGTAACAGCAAGCAGCCGATTGGAACATAGTTAGCAATGATTTAAAAAAAAAAAAAAAAAAAGAGGAAAAAAAACCCCGATTGTTTGTTAACTATATGCTCATTAAGTTTTTGTCACCACCTGTTCCTTTTGTCAGCCAATCAGCCACTCATACCTGCTTGCATGTTGTCTCGTTAGTTTGCTTGTATGTTTTCCCCTGTTTTTTTTCCGTCTGTCTTTGAGGTATGACATGGAACGAATAAAAATTATATTCCAAGGCACCAATGTATGCACAAATACATTCGCATGTGTGTTACTCCTGGGATACAAAAGGAAATTCCCTCATAAATCAGGAACATTGTGGACAAATAAACAGTAAAATGTGCTCCGTTGGTTGTGTTTTTGCCGCTTTCAAAAGATTGTGTCGAAATGCTTCAAATTTAGTTAATGATGCTCAAGGGAATAAAAGTGGTCACATTTAGATCAATCATATATTCTCCAAAGCCAGGTGTGGTTCTTCCAGCTGTAAGCAGTTGACTGTGTTACATTTTATCCTCCCCGCTATAGTCTGAGAGGACATTAGGTTAAGTGTCATAAGGTGTGACCGCCTGCAGGCCAAATGGGGAAAATCGGGCTCCAAATAGGGTTCACCAGTGTGAATTATGGGACCAGAGAGTAATTTTCTATTCCCACACTACGGGCATTCCAGGAAGGCTCAATAATTATGAGTTTTGCCTTCTTAACTGACTGTATTTCCTGAAATTAAATCATTAAATCAAGTAGAACCGATGAGGTCACACATGACAGGAAATCCTGAGGTAACAAAAGCTTTGTCAGGCACATGGAAAATATTGTGGTGTAAAATGAGTTAAAGTGGACCTCATCTTTGTTACGCATTGCACCTCGTTTAACGCTACGCGTCCGTATGTCATAATTGACGTGGCAGCTTTCAGTGTCGCAGAGGGAGCTTCAAAGTCTAATAAACGGCAAGTGACGTCACTTTCTTCCACCTTTTGTAGTCCCCTCCGCTTTCTTGCTATCAAATATGACTGCAACATTAGCTGCTTTCGTACAACCACGCTTGAATCGATACAACTTCCTTTTTCCTGTAAATTATGTTTTTTCTGTAGATAAAATAATGTAGTTTGCGGGTAAAATAACTTTGAAATGTAAAATGCTATGAAGCTATGCTAGCTTTTCCTACAGTTAAAAAAAGGTTGTTGATTTTTAAACAGAAGTTAGAAAGCACCAAGCAGCATCATGAAGCAAATCAACTGAGATTTTTTTTGTGGTTAAACTGCGAACGTTCTAAAAAAATGTTAACAAATATATGAAAAACATCTATGTGTAATACATTTTATGCAATGTTCATTTTGGTAATGATAAGCTTTCACTTTCTGTGTACTGAAAGTGTCCTCGAAGCCCTAAATAGTCCACAAAAGAAGAATGGTTCCATTTAAACATCAAACCTGTGAAGTTAGAGCCTCTTCAGGCACACAGATTTTTTTTTTTCCAGACCAAAAAGTCAGAACTGTTCTTCAAGCTAGAGACAAGGTCAAAGAAATAATGTTTGATCTGTTATGGCACTCTAGTAATTATTTAGACCCTGGAGGAAGAACTTTTCTTTGGCTTGGCTACTGCTATCTAATATTTCACTTGGAAGATGTGAAAGGCCGCGGTGTGTTTGCGGCTAAACTTATAAATTCTCAATTATTCAAAAGGAGTTTTTTTTTTCAAAACTGGTATGGGGTACATGCATACATTACATTTTTCTTTATTTTGAATCATGAATAAATATCTCAAATTAAATAAAGAGAATTGGTCAAATAAAACTCATGAATTTTACTTCAATAGCTATACCATGCGCAACTGTTTTATAATGCAATTTATAGTCTAACAATGTAAATACAAGTGATTTAACTAATGGTGTTATTTTAAAAGTCAAGTTGACTAATTTAAAGTTATTACATTTAAAACTCAAAGTAATAAATATCTTTTCAAATGTATTAAAAAATAGGTTCCTTTTAGCCTTATTTTCTTTGTTGTTTTTACACACAATTTATTTTTTCTTATTTATATGACATAAAATAGATTTGGTACACTGTATCCAAACACACGGGTCCCAGAGGGAGGCAGAAATGTCAAATTGATACAAACTTGTATGCAAACATTTTACATTCATTCTTACTGTAATATTCACAAAAAACAAACAAACAAAAAAAACAGAACAATTAACATTTTTGTTGTCCTTTTGAGGTTAAATATAAAGTTATGTATTTAACATACAGTATTTTTTATTTATTTAGTTATTGGTAGGGTAGCAAATTTTCCTTACACTGAAATAACTTTGCTAACCTCACCATACCTTAGTATTTACATTAAAGCAAAAGTCCTTCCAGGACAAATAAATTGTACTGCATTAAAAAGTGCACTTTTATCATACAGTATTGGGTCGTCAGCGAAGTGAGGGCCCGAGCAGTGACCCCAACATGAGCGTAGGAGGAAACTGAAAAGTGCTGTTAAAACAATATACACCTATTCCTAAAAGCCAGGCTAAGAGTCAAGCCCGTGTTATTTCATTCAATAAATCTCCCACAAGAGGAAGAGCTGGAGGCAAACGCGCATGTCTCATAATCCCGTGAACCCCGAGTATTTCTTTACAAGTGCCGGCTTATAAGAGAGTTCAGCTGCTCTGTAAGATGTGCCTCACCCACGGGTCCACTTGAATTCACGGAGAAACGGGAGTCCGCCGCAGGTAGTCTGCTCCAAGGTGGGTGACCTCTCCATTGAGATGGAATTGTTGTGAATGCAGCTGGTGATGACTTACTGCATCCGCGGACGGCAGAATGACAGCATGGCAGGTTTATAGGGAGGAGGAAATGATAGTAAAAATATATATGCTTGTCCAAAATGGGAAAAAAATGAAATCACTGGCGAGGATGGTCCGAAATGTTTTAAAAACGTGTCCTGTGTGTCTGTTTTTACAGCGCATATGCTCTTCACGTGGGATTTAACAGCAAAAAAAAATAAAAAATAAAGGACAAGGAAGACAAATAACCATCTATCTTTTTATGCAGACCCACACTATCACAGATGGAAAATATGATGCTTAAAAGTAGTGACATAAACCCTTTTGTACTATCAATCAAACTAGCTTTATTAATTGAGTTAAAAACAAAAACAAACAAGTATTACACACCTTTTAATGATATTGCAAAATGGATTTTTGTTGTTGCAGTTTTGATACAAATCAACAGTTGCCCTTCCTCAAAATATTTATTGTGATTGAAAATGCATAAAATTTACAAGAGCAGCAACATCAGCAGTTTAGCAAGAAATTGATTGCCTTAACCCTGGAAATGAGTGTCAGAAAAGACAAATGAAAAGGATTCATTATTTATAATACTAGAGCAAAGCTGTGTGTGTGTATAGCTAGCTAGCTACAGCTAGCCATCTAATTGTGCTGGATAATTATAAATGTGGTTAAGGTGGGCACATTTTTATTTAGTGGGGGAGGGAGTGACTCATTTATGGGGCGCAGTGACACCAGTTTAGCCAAAAAGTCAGGGAAATTGAAATGGTGAAAAAAAGATAAATGCTATAGCACTACATTTGAGTACTAGCATACACTTCTTACGTGTATTCCGCAATTCTCTTCAAACATGTACAGTATCATGAATTTAGAAACAAAATTCTTTTTGTAGGATTTTTCGGGGTCTTTTATTGAAAATGGCATCAAAATGTTAATATTATATATACACACCCACTAGTCAAAATGTGGTATTCTGATTAATATTATGTTTGTGGAACTTGAATTAAACAGAAACATCTACCGGTTTTCATCCATCTCACCCCGGGTTTTCACCGGATGCGGTTGCGGTGCGGTTGCGGTGCGGTGCGTCTTGACTGCGTGCTCCGGACGGGTCAATTTTTTTGTCAATCCACACCGGCTCCGTCGCCGCCCACTTCCCAACGTGTCTCGCGGGACCGCGCGCGCGCGCGATCATGTGGCATTTCACAACGACAAACATACAGAATGTCTGTGCTCAACAGAGAAGCAGAAAGAGAGGTGGACTTCTTTTGATTTAACCTTTTCTTCTTCTTCTGCTATGAGATTCCATGCAGCATCCTTTTTTTGGTTGTCCTTGTAAAGTATATTAATAACGAGAGTCGGGTCAGTGCGGGTCCACTCTTTATTTCTGTCTTCCCCGTCCGGCTGCCGCTCAGTACGGCAAGCGAGACGGGCACAACAAGCAATCGCGAACATCAAACTCACAATACATTACAGTCCTTATAAAAAGGATGTGCCGTGTCATATATTATTTTGTGGTTTTCCACCTCCAATATAAACCTCTCCTCGTCTATGTTCGCTGGTGTCTAAACCGTGAATGAGCACATGGCCCGCCGACGCCCACGTCACGTTTTGCTGAAAAACTTGCGAAATAGGAGCTGGCGAGTGTTTTATTCTGAAAGGTAACCGGAAATTTATTTTGAAACTGCCTCGGTCTTCCTGTCCCGCTCGATGTGTTTTGTGCTAGCTTGCCATTTGCCGGAGACCTACCGCTGCGGCGTCCGGCAAAAATAGAAAATAGGTCTATCCTTGCGGAAGGCTTGCGGCACGCCGCAGGCCTTCCGCAGTCGACACGCAACACACCCGCAAGCGGTGTAAACTGCACCATTCGAATGAATGGAATCTAATTGCTTGCGTCGCCGGACCGCACCGCAACCGCACCGCAACCGCAACCGGTGAAAACCCGGGGTCAGGGGGCGGACATTCCTGGCAGCTGAAAATGACATCACAAGGCTCAGCTTGCGAACATCACATGATCAAACCCAGAAAACAGGTGAGCCGTCGTGATTGGTCGGCAGTACAAAGCAAAATGGCCGCCCCCTGACATGGATAAAAACTGGTGGATTTTTCTGTTTAATTCATATTTCACAAACACAATATTAATCTGAATACTCCGTTTAGACTAGTGGATGCAGATAGAGCACACTATTGTAGAAAAAACTTATCACTTTTATCCACATTAATATTGAGAGTCCTTGATTCATGTTACCTCCACCTTCACAAAATTATGCTAAAATATTTATTTATTTATTTATTTTTGCATAAATGCCAAAGCTTTCCTGGGAATTAAACCTCTCTTCACACATAATCCTGTGAACAGTACATCACCTCAAACCAAGTCATTCTTCATCCAAAGCATTACGGAGCATGACTGACAAAGAAATCAGTTTGACATATCGTATGTGTGCCGACCTTTGCCTACCATACGTATTACTACTGACGCGCGTTGTACGTTTGCTGCCAAGTAGCGACGAATGTAGTTGCATGGAAGAGATTATCCGTCGACGCATGCGACCCGCGAGAGTACGACTACACGTTTCTATCAATCAGTTCAAGCTCGGAAAAGTACAGCACGGACATTTAGGAAAAGTTGAAGTGATTGAGCGTGCAATATGCGATCACTCATCACAAATGGACCCGATTTGCTTCTCGCTCTCTCACTCTCTCTCGATCAGATGCCGCACATTCCTCTTTGTTTGCTCATGCTCGCTCCTCCCTGCGGATCCCGGGCCTGACTTTCCCAAAGCCGATATTAATATCATAGGCCATTGTAATGGAGTTATTTTCATGGAAGCCCCGGAGGAAGTCACGTGGCTATGATTAGTCCCCGGAGGACCCGGAGCCTCCATTAAGCTCGTTGTTTTAACTCCCATAACTATCAATGAAGCGGAAAAGCTGAGGAAGTAGCGATTGCTCAGACCGGCTGGGGTGTTTTCTAAGCACCTATTTTGTTAATGGGGCCAAAATACACCCCCCCACTTGCCCCCCCCACACACACTTCTTTTTTTCTCCATGAGGGGAATTATTCTTCAATTGCAGAAAGAGCATGCACATGTGTGCGTTTTACGTTGACCCACCTCCCATTAAGATTGATAGCAAAGGGATCTGGTGGTTAACACACTGTTGAAGCTTCGAGGGAGGGGGGAACAACATAAGGAAAAGCACAAGGGCTCACACACACTCAGCAACTACACGCAAGGCTGAGCTCCAATGCATCTGCCATCAGGAAGACAACTTGAGTTAAGATGGAAAAAAAAAAAAAAGCGGCGCTCTGGGATACGTTTGCTCTGTCAGGTTAACGCTTAAACACACATGAGTGAGAAAAGCAGACACTGCCACATGCATGCTTCCCCTCATAATTCTGTTCACCTTTCTTCTTGACCCAAAAGCCACTGGGCCACTTTAG
This sequence comes from Festucalex cinctus, assembly GCF_051991245.1. Classification (NCBI taxonomy): domain Eukaryota; kingdom Metazoa; phylum Chordata; class Actinopteri; order Syngnathiformes; family Syngnathidae; genus Festucalex; species Festucalex cinctus. The sequence goes on from NC_135431.1 coordinate 14,685,092, forward strand.
CACCGAGCCGCTTCCAAGGAAACAGGAAGAACTGGCCCGGCGAAGGCAGTTGACAGTTTTCAGATGGACTATTGCTGATATCTGCCATGTACACGGAGGAAGTGAGGCCTGCTCACACTCTTGGCCTCACAATTGTCTTGACGCCAGCTAATTACAACAGTGACATGACATCTGCAGCGGCATTTATTTCCAGATATTGATGATTGGATACACAATTTTAAGAAAATCTCTCTATTCTGTTTAACACATGTTCATTTGGGACACAATATTTCAGTTTTTAAAAATCGCATTTAAGCTAAGGCTGACTGACAATACAATAATGACATAATCTTAGGCCTTATTTCCGTGCCAATTTTTATTTATTTTTTGCCAAAGAACGTTTAAACTGGTATACTGTACTGCAAGATCTCCCCTTGCGGCTGATGTAGTCGGACATGCATATGATGTGGGCGTGTATGCCACCCTAACACCCACACACTTACTACAGCGGGATGCTTTTAAAATATTTTATAAGAGGTTGACTTTTACATTTATTTATTTGGGAGGATTTATACCTCTAACGGCTCTTGATGAGGGTGTGCATCTCTGCCCAAAAGATGATTTGAAGCAGTTTTCGATATGTGGGGTGCGAAAAAAAAATCGACGACGAAATGTTGGCTTAATAACTACGTTCAGTTTTTCCTTTTTAATGCTAAAATGGCTTACCATAACCAGAAACCGGGTTACAAATAGCATAAGTGAAAATATATCTGCAATTACCAAACCACAAAAAGCAAGGGGACATTGTAAAAAAAAGTATTTCTACAAGGATTTAGAGGAATTTTCCCACACAATTTATGAATGAAATATGACATCCACCACACACGTCCTGTGTCTTGATCAAATCCACCAAAATCCCGTTACAGCACCTGCGCCACCACTTAGACATGTTTTTGCGAGTCTAAAATGCAGTCTACTTTGTGTTACCAAATATGCCCGTTTGTCTTAAAAAATATGGCCCAATGTCTTAATAATTTCACATTTATCTCCGGTCCACGTATTTACCAATTAATTATATCTCTAAAGAAAGCCAGACGCAAACATAATTACACTACAGCTACATATATGAAGTGTTAAATTCCTTAGTTGAGGATGAGCGTGAACACATTTTCCAATAAATGATGGCTCCGGGGATTAAAGGGGATTAAAAGAGACCATCCCACTTGATGAATGACTAAAAACAAAAAGTGAACTTTATGTCAAGAAAGCGTTGATGTATTAGTTATGCTGTCACTGGCTTCCCTGAGTCACACAGCACCATCCTTTCCAAAATACATTTAGTCTACCAACAAATAAATCTGGAGTTTGTTCCCCTTTTTTTGGCATAGACAAACAGCAAAGTCATCATCACGCAAATAAAATACGGCTTAGGCCTTCACATTCATATTCTCGCACATCTGTATGTCATCTAAGATGACATAAGTTCCCATCACTTTCCCTTATTAATGTCAGCTTTGTGTTGGGCGCCGAGCTACATAAACACCCGCACACATGTTCATTAGACACACGCAGCAGCGACTTGATGTGGGCCCCATTTGACCTGCGTGTGTTAAACACACACACGCACCGCACGCCATCGATTCCCCTTTTGGTGTTCCGGGGGAAAATGGAAGATCCACATGGAGCGTGTGACACGGCGGCCCTTTTGCGTTTCCCCAGTCGCCGAGACCAGAGGAGGCCGCACATTAACCGGAGCAGGTGCAGCGAGCGCGGGCTTGTTTTTCTTCAGGAAATCATAAAGCAAATATATTGCTGGAGGACGGTTTCGGGGTGCCCTGTGAGCAAACTGAGAGGGGAAATGGATCAGTGAGTGGCCACTGGGGACAGTAAATCAACAGGCTAAAAGGAGGGCTGAATGTACTGTGGGGTCCCCCGGGAGCCCAGCTCAGGGCCAGGGCCCCTGTCAGTCACAACCTGGTGTTAATGTCAAAGCCAGCTGGACCAGGACACGCACGCTTATGAGGAAATCATTGAGCTGCCAGTGTCAGTTGCTGATGCACTATTTGAGGTAATGGTGCCAATACCATACTTTTTTTTTAGTACAGTGAATCACCTTTTTTTTTGTACTTTCCAGACCCATATAAAATCAGCCATATAGAGAGATCATATAAAGAATATTTATATACTGTACACGTATACGCCGTACATCTCACTGTAAACCTTTATACTGTAAAAGTTACAAAAAATACACTTTCACTGACAGCAGTGATCCAGTATGTATGTGTATGTACGTATATATATATATATATATATATATATATATATATATATATATATATATATAGTCCAGGCTCCGGCCTTCCTGGGTGGAGTTTGCATGTTCTCCCCGTGCCCGCGTGGGTCTTCTCCGGGTACTCCGGTCTCCTCCCACATTCCAAAGACATGCATGGCAGGTTAATTGGACACGCCGAATTATCCCTAGGTGTGCTTGTGAGTGTGGATGGTTGTTCGTCTCTGTGTGCCCTGCGATTGGCTGGCAACCAGTCCAGGGTGTCCCCCGCCTACTGCCCAGAGCCAGCTGAGATAGGCGCCAGCACCCCTTGCGACCCTTGTGAGGAATGGATATATATATATATATATATATATATATATATATATATATACTGTAAAACTAGATACTGTAACAATTGTAAAAAAAAAATATACATTACATTTTATTTTACTGGTAGCAGTGATCCAGTAAATTACTGTAACTTTCTACATTATGTGACACAACTATGATTTGAAATATAATACTGTAAATATACAGTTAATTACCTTTTTTTTTTAAATTATTATTATAAATATTATAAATTACAGTATTTTACTGGAAACAATGATCCTGTAAAATATTGTAATTTATGATAACAGTAAAATACTGTCATTTTTGTTCTTTAAAATTGTTTTTATGTTAAATATCAGTATATTGACAGTATGTTGATTGTATTATTAATAATAATTTATTAATTAATAAAATTACAAAATTATTTATAAAATGTACTAAGATTTTTATTCAAAATAAAAGCCAAAAATAAGGTTCCCCCCTCCAATTTTATATTTTTGACCTACTGAAACTGTTCCAATTGTATGTGTGTATGTAGGGAATTATACTCACAGGCTAGACCAGGGGTGGCGAGATCCGGTCCTCGCCGCAGTCCTGCTGGTTTTGGATATTTCCCTTCTTCAACACAGCTGATTCATGATCAGCTCATCAGCAAGCTCTGCAGAAACCTGATAACGAGCCTGTTAATTGGAATCAGCTGCACTTCGAGTAGGGAAATCTACAAAACCTGCAGGACACCGGCCCTCGAGGACCGCAGTTTGCCACCCCTGGGCTAGACTATTACTGCAGCTTTGTAGACGATTTTCTCTGTCGCTTCATCTTGCTCTTAATTGCGCTTCATCTCTTCTATTAGACCACAGTGCTGCCCGGCATGTTGTGGAAGAATGTGGTATTACACTAAGAAATGTGCAAATATTAAAAAAACAAAAAACAAAACATTGCTTAAAAAGCAGGTGCGCGAATGGTGAACCACGATATAGCAAGGGAGAACTCTTATTTCCAAACGTTCCATTTCAAATCTTTCCGTTCGTGGGAGGATCCAATCTTTCCTGACAGTTCCAAGTTAGCCAAAGTAAGCTGTATTTTTCGCAAACCGCAAGTACAAACAACACTCACGGAGATAGTCATGCGTGTTCATTTTAAACGGATTTCCAAGCGACTTTCGTTTTCCGAGAGTGCTTTCGAGAATGTGCTCTTTTGGTGTCACGGGTCATCACTAATTGATACGTGCTGCCTGTCGGAGATCCAGTGAGGTTTTCCTCGTCACTGTCAAACGCCTCAATGTGCGTACGCACACACATATGCACACACACTTTCTGCTACTGCATTTGATTCAGTCATCATCGGTTGGGAACATGTGGCCCTCTACGGCCCGCCTCCCTGACATATGCGCTGCCACACACACTTCATTCTTGGCCAGTTTACAAATTAGAGCAGCTGAGGTTTACTGCTACTTCATGCAGGGGGTCGGGGAAGGGGGGCTCAGGCTGGAGACCTTCTCAATGGGGCATTCTTATGAGCCGGAGACACGAGCCGGTCCAGCCCAATTTTTTCTGATTGAGTGTTTCAACACATCATATAAGGAAACAGCTGTGCTACAAATTAGTGTGTCGTGTGTGACATTGACTAATGTGCTGCGTTGATGCAGTTCGAAGCTCGTGCGCTTTCCAACGCTCGCTCCAAACCGCCATGCTCACACTTAAACGCGCACACTCTTCTCCAAATGATGCACTTGTCAGACGAGTGGAGCTTCCATGTGGGTTCGCTCCACTTAATCTTCTGTCCGTCATCCTACTTTTTACTGCCAAAGTGCTGATTTGTTATTGAGTCAAATCAAAATGTGAGAACATGCCAATATAGCATTTTTCCTTAAATTTGCATGAAATTAATGGTAATTTTCTATTCTAATTTCTTGGTCCTGATCATAAAATGGCCACGAGTGATGCGTAACAATTACTCGCAATCCCTAGTAAAAACTGAATTTGTTTCCATTTTTCTTATATTTCAGTGAAGAATGACATTGTTAAAGGTGCATTGTGCCGTTTAAAAAGGTAATGATGAAGCTTTTTCTACATCATACATGCTTCACCAATGCCCAGATGAGTACAAAGAGACCTGACTGTTTTACTCTGACTGTATCTATCAGCTTTTATCTTCCCTTTATAGTGGTGTGCGGACCCCCGCACACTCCACACTTTCTTTAGTGAGGGGAGGGGCGGAGTTTTTCTTACTTCATTTGAAGTCATGTCTTCGTTTGTTAACTGTACCTGTCACTTTAAGATCGTGCACATACTCGCACGCGCACAATGGACGAGCCTAACCCCGGGTTTTCACCGGATGCGGTTGCGGTGCGGTTGCGGTGCGGTTGCGGTGCGGTGCGGCGACGCAAGCAATTAGATTCCATTCATTCGAATGGTGTAGTTTACACCGCTTGCGGGTGCGTTGCGTGTCGACTGCGGAAGGCCTGCGGCGTGCCGCAAGCCTTCCGCAAGGATAGACCTATTTTCTATTTTTGCCGGACGCCGCAGCGGTAGGCTTCCGGCAAATGGCAAGCTAGCACAAAACACATCGAGCGGGACAGGAAGACCGAGGCAGTTTCAAAATAAATTTCCGGTTACCTTTCAGAATAAAACACTCGCCAGCTCCTATTTCGCAAGTTTTTCAGCAAAACGTGACGTGGGCGTCGACGGGCCATGTGCTCATTCACGGTTTAGACACCAGCGAACATGGACGAGGAGAGGTTTATATTGGAGGTGGAAAACCACAAAATAATATATGACACGGCACATCCTTTTTATAAGGACTGTAATGTATTGTGAGTTTGATGTTCGCGATTGCTTGTTGTGCCCGTCTCGCTTGCCGTACTGAGCGGCAGCCGGACGCGGAAGACAGAAATAAAGAGTGGACTCGCACTGACCCGACTCTCGTTATTAATATACTTTACAAGGACAACCAAAAAAAGGATGCTGCATGGAATCTCGTAGCAGAAGAAGAAGAAAAGGTTAAATCAAAAGAAGTCCACCTCTCTTTCTGCTTCTCTGTTGAGCATACACTTTCTGTATGTTTGTCGTTGTGAAATGCCACATGATCGCGCGCGCGCGGTCCCGCGAGACACGTTGGGAAGTGGGCGGCGACGGAGCTGCCGGACCGCAGCTGTGCGGAGCCGGTGTGGATTGACAAAAAAAATTGACCCGTCCGGAGCACGCAGTCAAGACGCACCGCACCGCAACCGCACCGCAACCGCATCCGGTGAAAACCCGGGGTAACATAGATGCTGCGGTTACACTTTAGGCCAGAGGTGGCAGTCATGAGTAACAAAGTGGCAAACTGCACAATGATCCTTTAAACATTTTGTGCGTTAGAATCAACAAAACTGATTTGAATGGAGGTCCAAATGAGAATTTGTCTTAAAATATCTAATCTAACATCTTGTTTTTTTTTTTTTTTTTTTTTTTTTTTTTTTTTCGTAGTATCGAACCTTACTTTTTCTATATAGACAGTTTCCTCCAGTTTTACATTAGCGTGTTTCTCTTTTTTTTTTTCTTTTTTTTTTGACTTTGTATAGCATATATCCTAAAAATGTAAGTAATTAAATTTCACAGAATGATAATTGTACGTCAAATCTACTGAATGCAGAAAATCCAATTTTGAATCACTACTGCCACCTGTGACTGAAAATGAAACTGCACACACCCTTCTTCACGCCCACAATCCACGCATGACATGGGGCGGGAAATTTGAACCTTTGAAAAGAATTAAGCTGTTAAGTTACAAATTAGAAGATGTTTCAGTCATAAACGGTCAAATAAAAATGCTAAAGATATTTTGGGGCAAATTGTTACAAAGAGCAGCTTTAACTACATGGAAATAAATAATTATATCTCATTATACTGTGTACAATCCTATACAAATTGACAGTGACCAATATAAAAATGTGTCTTGGTAGGTCCACAATTAGTATGTTGAGGGGTGGGGGCGGGGGGTGTATCAGTATTATGCTTTTTTTTTTAGGCTGCATGGCATCAAAATAACTGAATCTAGTATTGTAAGGTGAATTTATTGCATTTTCCCTTTTTTCTCATGATCATTATTGATGCTGCAAGGTTGCCAAGTGCTTCAGTTTTGCAACTGTTTGAGGGCAAAAGTGTTTGTGGCCGTTGAAACACCAACATGAGTCATCATTTTAGAGAAGTGTGCAATGCAATAATCATTTTAGTGTAGATATTGTTGCTTAACTCCAGAACACATCTCTTGAGAAGCTCAATTTGTGATTCATTTACACTCAAAAATGTTGCAAAAGTCGTAGTGAATAGATTGTTGAAATAAATAAGCAACTGGGTGTCTGCGCCACAGTTTTGCGAGGTCAAAGGTGAAGATCAAGTGAGGGTTTGTGCTGCATAAAAATAGAAAGACAATGCACACACAGGGTGGGGGAGTGGGAGTAAATGTACAAACTCTCCAGGTATTTTGCAACCTAAACGACAATGTGGAGCCTTAGAGAAGTGAAACCACTTTGGCTCCTGGAGCATCTGGAAGGTCCAAGTTCCAAGGTTCATGTAACAGGGAAATAAAAATGCAACTTCCCCCTTTTTATACTGTACAGTATTTATAATTCTTCTCTCACTAAATAAAAACACATGTTGCAATATTAAAGGTTGGCGGTGTCATCAGAGGCACACTGGCAGGTAAGAAATAATGCAATCAACAACGTTGCTACTTTGGATGATTTAGCTGGTGGTTGGCCGCTCATAATTTCATCAGAAAGCTATAATGATACCGCAGCATATTTACTTCCCCATTTTGTCAATGACACATGTGACCATTTCCTGTTTTAATAAGGCTATTACCAGCAGAGTGGCCCACCAAAGTCTACAGTAGAACAGTCAGTCATATACGTTTCGTAAGTGTCAATATTAGTAAAATCACCAATTGCCCAAAAAAACCCCATTCAATTCAATGTTTTTGTAGACAACGTATTAAATGAGACTGCAAATGTGGAAGTAGAAATACTTTGTATAAAAAAAGGTAAAGATAAAAGTGCATTGAATCGACCTGCTTAAGTGAACGTAAAAAAATAAAAGATCTAAAATGTAATTCAAGTAAAAAGTAAAACAAGGTATTTTACTGTTTTTACGTAGTTTTAAACTATGAGCTAACTATCAAGTATAGGCTCAGGCTTTTGTACTTTCAAAACATGCTAGCATAGCATGCTAAATTAGCTAACGATTAACAATACATGTTCGTTCATGTTGAAATAAAGTTGTTTATTAAGTTGTTTATTGTAAATTCCATTTGTTAAATAAAGTTAATTAAAAAAAAAAGAAATGAAAAAAAGAGATTATCACAAGGCCCAATGCAAAGCTAACTGGCTAGTATAGTCTGACATGCTATCAAAACAAAAATGTTAGCATAGCTTTGCTAATTTAGCTAACAATAAAAATAGCTTAGTTGCATGAGTTCTTTTCTTCTTCTCCTATTTGGTATTAGATAAGAATATCTGAATGACAGAAAATTGTGTTTTTTAGGCAAGCACAGCTCAGAATATAGACAGCACAATATATTATCTTAAATAAGGCAATGTAGTGAATATCTTGCTTCTCAGAATCTGTTGTATTCTTTTTTTAAGAGATAACTAGCTAGTATCGTCTCAGATGTTATACTATCAAAACATGTTAGCATAGCTTTGCTAATGTAGTGACCAGACTAACAAAAAAACAAACAAACAAAAAAAAGCTAACTATGCTCTTAAATAAGGTGATATCATCTTTTCAGAAGCTGCTAATAGATAACTTTGTTCCAGTGTAGTGAGTACAACTACACAAAATGTCGCAAAAATACTCTACAGACATCCGAAAATTGGATTTAAATGCAATGACAGAGTATTTGTGTCATTACTAGCTCTGTATTCTCAGCATAATTTGTGGCATGTTCCTTCAAGGAGAAACATCAGATCTACGTGCAAGCAGCCATGTGGCCAGTGTTATTCTTGCTGGCTCTCAGGGTCCCACCGACAACCTTTCTAGTTTGCCATACATTTGACCCCGCTTAGGTTCAACTTCAGGCTGTGCATCACTTGGCTTGTGCCCCAACAAGACCTGCGCTATGGTCACAGCACCTTGGAAATGAACACGATGCAGCCGTGCTTTCAGACTGAATAAAAAAAGAGCAACGGCACTGCCGTGTTGAAAGCATCACATTTCCAAGCGGCTGCGTTATGATACATTGCCCACACTGACTAAAAGGCAGGCCATGTTGCCATGTGCTCCGGCCAACCGAAATAAAGCTTTGATGGATTGACTGCAACTTCAACTGACAGAAATAACCATTATTGACCACAACTCCTGAGCTGTTCAAATGTTAAGAGGGAAAATGGTGATGATTAAAGGTTTATTTATAGTGCAACAATTTGACGCTTTAGTCCCGAGTGGGGCTTTTCAAAGTGGGGAACCTGAAACTGCGAGGGCATTTGGACTTGAATATAACAGAAGTTACTTGTGCAGCTTTAAAAATAAATGCTTTTCATTATTTATTTATTTTATTTTTTTTAGCTGCTTCATCACCGCTGAGCGTCTCGCACGTTGCAAGATAACATTTCAGTAGGTTTGGTGGTTTTGTAATTTAGTATCACTTTCAGTATTATGTTTTAGTGTTCGTAAGCAATAGCAATATTACTTCTGTAAGGGTGGGGGAGCATCATCATATAATAGTCATATTCACTAATACAAGTTTTCTTTAAGTAGAAGCATTTACAGTAGAGCTGATTATTATGACTATCAGAAACTTCCAATTATGTAAATGGCAATCAATTTTAGTTTTAGGCAGCATGTTTCTATTTTTGTTTTAAATTGAATTTAACTCTACAAAGAACATAGGAGCGCTAACTCGTGAACCACCGGGCTTACCGTTTTTATGTGTCTTCTCGGACGGGTTGTAATTCCTTGTGTGTTTTTACATGACCAGTCATTCTGATTCTGAACATTGTGTGTGGGTTGCAAAACTCCATCTGGCTAATACAAAACCATATATTTCATACTGTGCCAGGACAGTAACACAATATCACATGCCATACCAAAAACATATGTTTCTAAATGTTTTAACGGGCAACGTCACTCTGAAGCTTAAATGATGCCACTGCAACCACAACTTGTGAAATTATTTGATATATAAGTGAAACCTTGTATGTTGTTTTCACCTGCAGTGTAATTAAGTTCGTTCCCTTCAACAAGTCGTACAAATTCCAGTCGTAATGAAGATTTTTTTTGTGGAGTTTGTTTGCTTTGCCCCCTGTGAGGCTTCATGATTTAAGTTTGCAATTTTGAGTCCATCATCCAGTGACTGATTAGCGATCAGTCTACAGTGAACCGCACCCCTTTGCCCCAAAGTTGACTGGGAAAAACTCCCGCTCAGCTTTGGATGAAAAATTTGACTTTTTTTTTTCCCTCCTCATTTTTCTTACAGCTCCTTTATATAGTATTTTCACCTGGTCTTGTCAGCTCTGTAAATCTGTAAAGTCACTTCTTCTGGAGTCGACTGGAGAAACAAGCTGAAAAATATCCAGGAAAGTTATTACAGAAGCATGTATGTGTGTGAATATCTTCACAACAGCTTCCGTTAAATGTAAAACGAGTTTTAAAAAGTGGCAATGTCAGTGAATCCAACTCAGATTGAAGTAGAAGACACAAGTATTTACATTAGTTTATGTTTGCAGAACTGGAGCTGCAGCCACAACAATAATCAATCTTTATTATCACCAAGCACGAGAAAAAATAGAAGTTTTCTTTTTGTGTGTAAATTGTTTCCAATTTTGAAAACTACCAGAGATCCTGACACGTCTCCTGTCCTCATGAACCCTCATGTTGTTTACCATGTATCAAAATGTGTGCTTTTTCTCACTTCCAAGTAATGCATGTATGAATCTCATGGCTGAAACTATGCAGAATTATTTGCATTTGAAAACTACCGTAATTAGGAATGAATGTGCTTTATTTCTAAAATGTTTAACCAAATTCATTGGCCGATATTAGTACTATCAGCAAAAAAATGGCCAATTTTATTTATCTATTTATTTATTTATTTATTTATTTATTTATTTATTTATTTGCTTATTTACTTATATTTATTATTATTATTATTTTCATTGTTGTTACTATTATTATTATCGGCATTATTATTATTATTATTATTATTATTATTATTATTTTATTATTATTATTTAAAATGCATTACAATAAACGATAAAGGTAATGACATTCAAATACCCCCACAATAAAAGTTTTATTGTGGGGGTAAATCGGCTGATTTTTGCCAATTTTTATAACTGTTGTTAAACACTAAAGGACAAAGTATGATAAAAAGTCAAATGTTTTACTTCCATTTCATATCTTTATTATTGTAACTGTAATCAACCAAAAACGAATTTATTTTATTAATTATACAGTATGTGTTTTTTTTTTTTTTTAATTAATCAGCCGGTTAATTAGTTATAGAATTTTACTCTGCCGAATATCAGAATTAGTGTGTGCCTGGGAAAAATAAATAAATAAATAAATATATAAAATCAATACAAGTACATTGCCCAGTGTATATAATAAGCCCCACGTTCAAATAACAGCTCTTGCCATGTAAACAAATGAGACCAAAGTGACTCATTCTGGAACTTCTAAATAAAATGTAAACTTACTATGTATTGTATATAACAACAACACAGGGAGAGTAGACACGTATGCCCAACATAGGCTGGTATAGTGCCGCTAATGATGTCAAGCGTGATAGAAAATGGATAGATGGGACCAGAATAATTTTTTTCTTTTTTTTCTTCACTTTATTTCACTCTTTAAAATAAAAGAAATGAAAGGGGACAGAAAGAAGTAAAACTTGTTTTGTCTGCCCCTAATCAACACACACAAAAAAGAATCAACACAAAATCAATGAAATAAATAAGTTAACCACCTGATTGCAAAAATATGCACTATGTTAAAGTTGTAACTACTCTTAACATGATAATAATAGCTAAAGTCTTTTTCACGTGTCAATCAGCATCTCCCTAAAATTCAAATAAAAGATTAGGAAAATCAACTTGAATTAATGTACGTGTGCTACAGCACAGCCCTGTGAGAGGTTCTGGGAGTCCTTTATCACCTTCCTGAGCTGTTGAGCAAAAATAATGTGCCCTCTGTTATTCTCATCAGCGACGCAATGAGCGAAGTCTGAGGGGATATCCTGTTGGCCACTGAAACACATTCATCCTGCTTGCCGCGGTTTTAGTGACACAAGATTTACAAAAGACTCCGCTGGCCTGCACAGCCCCCCCGCCACAACACTCCGTATTTAGAGCAGTGGACCTTGAATCTCATGTTATTAGAGAAAACAAATAATGGAAGATCCATGCTGTCGGCTTTAGCACGTGCACGAGCCAAAACCACCCATTCTCTTCGCACTTACTTTAACAGCCTGGATTTGTTTGTCTTTTCTGGCACTTTTCCACTGTAAAATTACACTCAATCTAAGCTGCAGGTGATTGCGCATGAAGCAGATTTTGGAAATGTATACAGTGGAAGTTGTTTGCGCTAAAGTTTTCTGTAGTGCTAAAATCAACACATGCAGAAAATAAAAATGCAGAGCAGATATGAACCAAGAATATCTTGACTGTGAAGCAGACGTGCTAATCACGAGGACACAGTTACTTCTGACTTATTAATGGGGAAGTCAAACTTAAACATTTTTTGACAAGAATATGTTATATATTACCTCACTAATCTAAACATGGCAGGCTGATTAATATTACATTTGTGGAATATGAGTGATGAAAGAAAATCCAGCCGTTTTTATCCATCTCAGGGGGCGGCCATTTTGCCCCTTGCTGTCGACTTAAGATGACATCACAGTTGTTCAGGGCTTAGGTAACGACCAATTACAGCTCATCTGTTTTCTGAAGCTGAGCTGTGATTGGTTGTTATCTGAGCCCTGAGCAACTGTGATGTCATTTTTACTCGACAGCAAATGGCAAAATGGCCGCCTTCTGATATTGATAAAAACTGTTGGATTTTGCTGCTTAACTCAGATTCCACTAATGCAATATAAACCAGAATACCGTATTTAGACTAATATAGCTGCATAAGAATTATTTTTTTTTTGGGTTGACTTCCCCTTTAAGCCTGTCGAACAGTGGTGACAAAACTGGAGCCCGGGGGCCATTTGTGGGCCAATATCCTTTCTAATGACCCTCAGAAAATATATATATAAAAAAAATAAAAAAAAACTTTTGACACAGCCTGCAACCTATTAGGTTCGACAAAACTACTGTGACTACTACTAATACTAATTTCTACTTAAAGAGCTTTTCTAGACGCCCAAAGAAAAAAAAAATCAACTAAAATAGTAACATTTCTTGTCCTCATAATTTCTTTTAATTATGCCTCATGAATAAAGATATTGAGGTTCAGAAGCAAAAATGTTTTCCTACACTTTTTTCTGTCGGTGTAAAGGTCAAAAAGTAAGTAAGTAAATACTACTATAAAACTTACATCTTATCACTCTTGCTTTGATCCTGATACTATGTTATGGGCTGCTATAGATAGAAATCAATACAATTTAAGGAGAGTGAGAGACTTGGAGAGTCGCCATACTAACTGCAGTTATAGTTAAGTGAATCACATCTACATAAAGAATACAGCAAGATTCTCTCCGCCTCTCCTGTAGGATTCATCACCCAAGTGAGATAAAAATCACATTTTTGAAAATGGGATCAAGGCGCAATAATAAGTCAAGGAATGAATGGGCTTACTGTGTTTAAACAAAAAAAATATGGACCAGATAGTCCCTGTGCGGTTTTTGCTCGACATATTCCTATAAATGGTGGTCGGCCTGAAGACGCCTCGAAAAATGGAGGATATAAAAAAATATTTAGTACTGAAGGGGGATTAGTTATTTGAGCCAAGCTACCGTTTAAGGTCGGTTGTCAAAATAAAAATCTCTATTGTGAGACAACTGCCCATGGCCAGAACCTCTACAAGCCCAAATGAGAGCGCATTGCACGTAACGGGTGATAAAAGAGGAAATCTTGGAGAAGTTGGAGGCAAGGGGCAGAAATCATCATATATGAGACTGGTCGTCGCTTCTCAAAACCACGTGAATGATTTAGTGCGCAGGGACGCCCGCCTGCGTAAAATCAAAATAGGAAAAAGTGAAGGTAGTTTCATCCAACATAACCTGGGTGGCCTGAGCAGGGTGTCCTCTGGTTTCTCATGTTAATGTCATTGCTTTGAAGCTTTGACATGACTTCACCGCAGGCATGCTTTAGGTCAGACAGAGCGTGATAACAGGATATGGCTCGAGATGTCAAAATACAAAGACTGATCTGGGTACACTTTAACACTCCAGTTGTATTCAAATTGTAAACTCGTCCAAAAATTAGAAACCGCATGATGAATAATGGTTAGTGGACATTCTGAAATGCTCCGTTCCAATGTGATAGTTCCTCCTCCTGTAGCCCACAGACCTGTTTCATAGTGGTTTGAACACTTTGCTCACATAAGTGGCTTGTTAACTTTAGTTCGATGATACAGTAAATAAAATAAAATATATGGACAGTAGGCGAAGTCCCTTTCCATGCCATTGTTTTAGCAAGCTAGGTCTGGTCAAGTTTCAAAGCAAATAGAATATCCATCCATGGTATATATTAGCCACAGGCTAGCTAGCACACATTAGCATGATGTGTGTATATTTTTGTCTTTTCTTGATGATTGTTAAGTTAACTATATTGTTCAGAGATTTCACAAGACCGAAACAGACTGAGCGACCATGTGGTAAATTTGTTTAGGACACTACTTTAGCTGGGACAGTCTCGTTTCTGCGCCTGAGTCTTGTTTTTTATTAGTCCAGTCAGCAAGCTAATTGTTTGGGCCATGTGTACCTATATGTCAATCACACAGTTGTTTATTAGTTGGTTTATGGTGTGAATTGTAACCAATTAAAAATAATTTTAGCTGATAAATTCCTTTCTAGGTGGCACGGTGGTTGAGTGGTTAGCACGTCCGCCTCCCAGTACTCAGGACTCCGGCCTTCCTGGGTTTAGTTTGCATGTTTTCCCCGTGCCTGCGTTGGTCTTCTCTGGGTACTCCGGTCTCCTCCCTCATTCCAAAGACATGCATGGCAGGTTAATTGGGTGCTCCGAATTGTCCCAAGGTGTGCTTGTGCGTGTGGACGGTTGTTTGTCTCTGTGTGCCCTGCAATTGGCTGGCAACCAGTTCAGGGTGTACCCCGCCTACTACCCAAAGCCGGCTGAGATAGGCTCCAGCACCCCACGCGACCCTTGTGAGGAATAAGCGGTAAAGAAAATGGATGAATGGAAGGAATTCCTTTCTATTTACTTTCACATTCACGTTTGTGTTCCTATTCTCATCCACGTCAGGGCGTAATACCGGAACTCGAACTACTTCCTCCTTCCGTGTCTAAGAATCATGGGATGTAGTCCTACTAGCCTAATGTTGCAGTCAGACCGAACGCGAGCTGATCATTTTTGGGGGTACATTTGCAATGTTTCAATGTGGGAACATGAGGTAAACGACGCGTGGCTGTCAACTAAGTTAGCATTTAGCATTAGCTAAAGAATAACACAACCACCGGTCACCAGATTGGCTCAAAACGTGACAATACTGATAATCAAGTCAGTGTTTTTCTTTATATTTTAATAAAATAGCAACACTTCTATTTTTGTATGTGGTCTGCTATGTCTTCCGGGTTGCACAAACCACAAAGACAATAAAAATTCCTTTTGCATCAAACAACATAATTCAAGCCATTGTGGGCTTTGTAGCTGGGAGAAAGTTCACTTTTAAAACCAGCTGCGCTCTCGTGGATGGGCCTGCTTGGAATGTGCCAGTAAAGTGGAGCTGCGTGAACGTGTTTAGATTCAGGACCCTCCGAGTACATTAAGCAGAACGTAAACATGGCAGACGCTGGCCAAAAAGCAGCCCGGTTCAATGAACTTGTGGAAGAGCAATCTAAATGAAGACCTTCTAAAATGTGTCCATCTAGCATGATAAAAAGATTACAAAGCTGAAGGGTTAAGAAGAGGCCCAACTTCAGTGCTCCGATCATCATTTCCCTCAATGGACAACTTAAGCGATGTGTAAACAAACTTGAAATCCATCATATCAAAACCGTTTTCAGTTTTATTTGGACCTCTGGTATCGCTCATCTCCTCGGGAACATGACAGTAATTACGGCCATCGAGGTGCTCGTCTCAGAGAGGAGACTGCTTCTTCTCAGACCATCTGACATGGACTTGTGACATCATAACCCTGCTTGTTTGGACAAAGCTTGAAGTATGTAACGGCCATCATCGCAGACAAAGCAGATTTATTTGGAGCCGTCACCCACAAGCCTAATTCATACATGAAGTTAACGGTTACTGGGAGGAATATCCTATAAACAAGCTAACATTTGAAGGAAGGAATGTGGAGCTGAATGGCTGATGAGGGTCGATTTGTCTTCAATTGTATCAGTGATGTAGTGTGTGTTATCTTTTTTAAGGAGCAGCAGGAGTGCGACTCTTCAGTGCCTTCATGTGTTCCAAAAACATTAAAGACGAAGTCAAACCCCCCCTCAAAATTTCCTGTCAATAATATATTCTATGCAGCCCAACTAGTCTAAATACAGTATTCTGGTTAATATTGTGTTAGTGGAATATGAGTTAAGCAGCAAAATCCAGCAGTTTTTTTTTAATTTATATATATATATATATAATCAATATTTTATCAATATAAGCAAAATACACCCATTTGTATCCATCTCAGGGGCGGCCATTTTGCCACTTGCTCTCAAGTGAAAATGACATCACAGTTGCTCAGGTCTCAGGTAACAACCAATCACAGCTCAGCTGCAGAAAACAGGTGATTGGTCATTGCCTGAGCCCTGAGCAACTGTGATGTCATCTTCAGTCGACAGCAAGTAGTTAAAATGGCCACGCCTGAGATGGATAAAAATGGGTGTAGTTTGCGTCATAACTCATAGTCCACAAATGTAATATTAATCAGAATGCCATATTTTTTTAGACTATTGATGTCACATAACATATTGTCAAGAAATGTTTCAGGTTGACCTCTACTTTAAAAATCATGCAAATAGGCAAAGTATGTAACAATGTAACAACTGTATTTTCATAAATTATTTTCTTTGCTCTCACCGATGGACAAGTAAACATCTTTGATTAAATTAACACACATGTCAGATATATTTCGTTAAAAATATGTAAAGCCGTATCCCACTAAGGGATGAACTTTTGCAACGCTAGCGAATGTTGACTTTACATCAAGATCCGTTCAATGTCGCAGTGTTTCCTAAACATTCTCAAAACAGACTTAATTGTTCTCTAAAAGTCTTAAACCTATTTTTTGTCGCAAGTAAAATTTTAGCTTATTCCTAATACAACACAAATTATTCCTGTAAATATACTTTTTTGGACAAGGATATACAGTTCAATAATATGTTTAAAACGAGCTTTGCAGTTTGCAGACAATTCATCTTGGAGCTCTATATACGTCAGTTGCAGTGATACAGACACAACAACCGCTTGGCTTTCTCCACCCTGTTTCACGAGCGGCGGCCTGCGCTCCAATTTCACGCTTGTTTAAAAGTGTTGCCACTCTTTTTAACTTGCAAGTATGAAACACTAAACACGTGCATGAAACCTGCGGTGATTTAACAGCTATCAAATGAAAAGACAAATTATTTCTCCTCATAAAAAAATGGAGTTGACTGATTTGCAGTGCTCATTACTTGGGTGTTACACTCTTCGGTTACACGATGTTATGGCTGATGATGTCACCCGTTCCCACGTGTACAAGCGCTCCGACGTTTATTCTCTCAAAGGAAAATGGCGCTACTAAATCAAATATAAGCACTTTATGATGTCCCAATAAAGCAAAGTCCTGGTGAAGGAAAAAAAGAAATCTCTAGAGAGAAAAATGTGTATAACATCAACAGTGTCTGTGAAATGTAAAATGAAGAAAGTGACCTCTTGTCCCGTTGCTTTTGCCCCACTTCCATCCATCAGCTCCGAGTCGCCACTAAAAGCAATCGTTGCACCCGCTTGCCTTTTAAAATATGCCCGACCGGATGGACACAAGTGTCTATGAGGTGGTATTTCTCAGACCACTTGTCTTTGCCTTATCACGGGATTTGGACTTTGAGACTGGAGCGTGGGGAGGACTGGAGCCTTAAGCTATGATTTACTTGACCTTGCTGGTGCTGGAACTCACAGCCAGAGCCTCATTAATTCCCAGGGTCACTCCGTTTGGACATAAATTGGTTGGAAATCGCAAAGCGTGGACGACTTCCAGACATACACACAGAGTTATGAAATTGTTGGCCCCACCCTTTCCGAAACTTCTCATAGCAACACTTCGCTGCTGATTTCCTAAGCATGACGGAGTAAATCACTCGCCTCTGCTAACTCCTGATCAGACGGGGAGGAGGCCAGTGGAACGTTTTGTGGTGATTAGGCAGCAAATGTACAGCACTGAGTGAAAACAAAATTGACATGAAGTCATCATGTTATGTAGAAGATTTACAAACAATGAAATGTGATGTATTAGAGCAGGGGTCAGCAACCTTTACTGTCAAGAGCCGTTTTCAGCCAAATAAGTAAATAAGAATGTGTTTGGCGCCGCAAAACATTTGAAGATTGTGAGGAAACAGTGTGTTTGTGTTAGTAATAGACTGAGCGCGCAAGAGCTTATTAGAGCTGCACCATAGCACAAAAATATGAGAGCAGCATCCAATACGTACACATTTATTTTCTCCTTTCCTCTTTCATTTTTTTTCTTGTAATTTTTGTTTTTCATGAATTTTTTTTTATTTTATTTTTGTAGCTTTTCTGTTAAATTTGCGACATTTTTGGCAATTTTATGGACGTACTGTGGTCATTTTCAGTCTTCTTCCTTTTTTGGACCTTTTATGGCTATTTATTCATTTATTTTTACATTTTTTCTGCCGTTTTTGCAATCAATTTTCTGACTTTTTTTCAATTTTGTGTATATTTTATGGTAATTTTCAAGATTCCTTATTTTGTTTTTGGGCATTTAATGGTAACTGTTTAGGTAACTTAAAAATTGTTTTCATCTACCTTTCATCTCTTTTTCTGACAATTTGGACTCTGGCAGTTTTTTGAGTATTTAATTATTCCTTTTGTTAAATCTAAATAATTAATTCAGTTAGAATATTTTGTTGTACTTTGACTTACTACTTTAATTATTTTAAGTAAATTTTCCCTTTTTAAATGAATTAAAATGTCTACTCTAATTCTTTCATATTCCCTCAAATTCACCACAATAATTAGCAGTAAATATCACTGAAATATATTGTATAAAACACAATAAAACATTATTAGATAATGCAAAAAATAAATAAATTAATTTTAGAAATATTTTTTTTTATGTAAAACTGTATATTTATCTTCTTTTTTTTTTTTTTTTTACTATGACAGTTTCCACATAATTTTACTGTTCCTCCCCAATACTCCTTCGCACGTTTATGAGATTATCAGGAGTGGTAATATTTCTGTCCTTTTCTGAACCTTGGCCTGTTTTTTTGTTGCGAGAAGACCAGAGAGCTGCAACGGCCCAATAAATTACACTAATGCGCATATTTAAAGGAGTTCATATTGCCTCTGGCCTGTTATCAAGACTACTCCAATGAGAATGTAAACTACCACCTCCCTCGGGCCAATATTTAATGTTATCAGCCTTTTAAACAACTCCGATGTTTATGTTATGACAAATAAAGGGCAGATTATTTCAGCCTTTTCTCACTGCTTCACACACTTCTCCACAAGACTCCCCTGCCTAATGCTGCTGTTGGTCTCATTAATTCCAGCAGAGATAGACCCAGATTAGTGTAAACACAGCGAAGTCAGAGGCTGGTGAATCACACCTCAGGTTTATAGTGACCCACCGAGGGGGAGGATGCTCCATACGAGCCCACACAAGTGAAGCCGCCGAAAGGAAAACAAGCTTAATCCTGCTGATAAAAGGCGGATTGTTGCGGCGTTTATTTGGACACGCGGTGCCTGGCTGAGGCGAGAGTCTAATGAGACAGCAGCCCGTCCAGAGTGGATTCATCACCACTGGATCGGGGTTATCACTCACCGCCGCGCTCCACTACTTTTAATCAGGCTCCTCTCTGGTCACTCCCTTTCTGCACCAGTTCATCTTAAGATCCGTCAGCATCCATCAGGACCTGGAGACTGATGACCTTGCGTTGTTTAGTTTCATGACCCTTATGACAACAACCTTGATGATGCACAACTTGTTCCCTTGGAAACAGCCACCATTGTGTCACCCACTCACACAGTCGTGATATACGTCTGATTAGTTAAACTCCGGAGGTGATTTAAAACTGTTAGTGTTACCAACATGACACGACTCGACGCGCCCCCCACTACCACAATCACACTCAAGTCACGACACTGTTTTGTCCTGTTGTCTCGTATTGTGAGGATAAATAACGTGTCGTCTCATAACACAGCAGGTTAAGTTAAATAAGCACACATCTGTGTCTGATAGGAGCCTTAAATCACTCTGTGTTGATGTTTAGACCAGTTAAATCAGTAATCCCATTTGTACCAGGATGATAAGCAATGTAGCATAGAGAGCCTTTGTTAGGACAACAGGAAGCTTGCCCATTTTTGGCAGTGTGGAAGCACCCCTAGTGTAAATCCAAGCACCTCCAAAACTTTTAGCGGTCTTAAGATGATATTTATATTTGTTTTTAACAAGCTGAAAAAGTGTTAAACAATGATACATGACAAATTTCTCAACTTCTACCACTTAATACATCACATTATTAGCATTACTATTATTTACCATAGATCGCTGTTTATGTTGCTAGCTAAGAATTAGCTAGCATTTTTTTTATGGTCACCATTTTGAGTTTGTAAATTGTGTTGGTGCACCACCTACAGGTCACTAACATTTTCTTGCCATTCTTTGTTGTTCAAGCACTGTCTGTGACTAATTCGTGCATATAATGAAAATGTAAACACAATCTAAGCCAAATTGTAGATAACGTTTTAACTTCAAATGCTAATAGCTGATCATGATCGCTAATTGTTAGCATCTGCTAATTCTGTTCGTTGTTTATGATCATTCATTCATATGTGGAGCATTTTGATTGTATTTTTTATTGTTGCATTTTCACAATACAAATAGATATCTTCACTGTACATCTAGACTCTTTGGAGTTTGTTTATGATTTTTTTGCGGTTTGGGTAAGATAGCTCCTCAACTAGCAAGACTTTTAAAATTTTTCTAGCTACGAAACATTACAGATGGTGAGATAGTATCACTGAGAAACACACTTAGTTTGGACATGCTAATTATTGCGTGTTTTATGTGTACATTCATGCGAGTGTGCCCCCCTTTTTCTTCTAGAATCGCCCCTGGTGTATGGGCTACATTTTGGTCCTCTCCAATCATGCATTCTTTCTTGACATGTAACAAGGGTATGTATAAAAAAATAAGGCAGTGCTATGTTTTATATTTTAGTGTGAAGGCTTTCGTCTGGAAGTTATTCGGTGTCTCAGTTGGACTCGCAGCTGTTTTTGTTTACAGATGGCAAAGGGATTCTAATGGTAAATGTGCTTCCCTGCTGCATTTTGTCCGTCACTCTCCGATTGTAATCCACCGTGAAATCGTAAAAGATGTCATCAGCTTTTTGCAAATGGTTTTCATTTACACAAGACGTACCACTTTTGGCGTTGCCTATAAGATAAATGCACGGCATCTCGTCAGGGGGCTACAGTGTCCTAATGAAGTCGTTCAGCGGGTGGACAGTTTAAGATGAATTAGTGGACAGTTGTCTGAAAATGGAAAATCCACAATAAACCTCTTTCCCTCCCTTCGGAGCATCCTCTAGATTACAGGCCGCGTAACGTGTCCGTGCGTCGTGGCTCCGACTGACGAGCGCTGCTTCCCGTCAAAATCCATAATGGAAGCCAGATGTCTCGCTGTCTGTTTAAGGCCCATAATCAATAGCCTCGCTCTCGAGTTTCTCTTCCTCTCAGACAGCTTGTTAGGAGAAAATCTGCGAGGGAGTGGCGCGTCTGTGTTGCAAACAATGCACAGTGTGTCAAGAGTGAGATGAACTCATTTGATGTCCCGCGTGGCTTCTTGGGGGGGGGGAGGTGTAGCTAAATGACACATCAGGCATGTTTCTTCTCAGGGGGGTTTGAGGAGTGATGGAGGAAGAAAAAACGTGAATAAATAACCTGAAGTGGCAAATGAAGCGATTTCATTGCTGTTGCCGTTTCCTGCAGTCTGACAGGGTCGCCTTACATCTCAATTCCTGAGCTGCTATCAGGGGAAACTTTGAGAATTTGAGTGTGAAGCAGATGAAGGAGTTCAGTTGCAGGTTTCGGTGCGAGGAGAGGAGCGGGGATTGGAGTTTGCAGGTTGTCACCTCCAGCTGGTGACGAACGTTGTGAGGTGCGAGGTCAACTGGGTGTCAGATGAGGGCAAGGAAAGGACGAGGCAGGTTGGCTTGAAGTGTGTCGTTGATCCGATTCCAGCACAGGCCCATCTTATGGCTTCAATTTGGGGCCTTTATGTGGGAATTTTGCACGTTCTCAACATGCCTGTATTTCAGTTTATTTTCACAACTAAACATTTTTTTTTTTTAATCTAAGGTTCATTCAGTGACAATGGTGCACATAATTGTACATACGGGGTAGCCAAAATTATTAAAGTAAATTAAACAAATTTAACTAGGTATGTTCGATGACATTTTATTCAGACCATTACCAGTAGTGAACCCCTAAGTATTCGCCGCTACATTACGAATATCAAGTACTGATACCACTAGTGCTTTTCATACATGAAATATTATCAAAAGAAGTAATGAAGATAATTTTAAAGAACGACTTATATACCTAATATACCATTTTTCTTTATAATTGCATGAAATTAATGGCAATATTCTATTAGCTTTTTTACAATTGTTCATAAAATACGTAGTATTGCATAGATGAAATTAATTTTAATAAGTAAAATGAAAGTGGCCAGAAAAAAATCCCATTCAAAATATTGTATGTTGTGGCACATCTTAATGGCCGTCATGATACCTTGGAATAAGGCTTGGTATCGGCACTCACCCATCCCTATTAAGAAAACTAAAATTGAAACTAAAAACAGTTTTATTAGGAAGTAAAATAAAAGCGTTAGTGCTTTTAAAACACAAAAAAAATAACTAAAACTATGTTTATAAGGCTAACTACATTTAACTAGAAATATAGCCAAAATGTTCTTCATTTTCATCTTTTTTGAATTATATCAAAAATACATTAGTTTGGGAATTGTAGTTTATTTTATTACACAATACTTAATGACCTTATTTTATCTTGCACTTGACAAATACGCCGTAGATAAAACTAAAGCTAACTCTAAAACTAATAAAACAATCCTAAAAAGAAAAACAGCATTTCTGAAAGAATTTAAATGAATAAAAACTTCTTTAAAAAAAATGAATAAATAAAAAAACAACTAAATATAACTGAATGGGTTTTGAAAAAAGCAGCATTTTGGAAATAATTTAAACTAATAAAAAATTAATTTTGAAAAAAAAAATCTGAAGGAAATCCAAACTAATTAAAAACATCTTCAAAAACATCAAAATCTTGACTTGCATATACTACACTAACATTTGTTGAGTGACATTTTACCACTTGGCAGCATGGTGCAATAGTGGTTACAGCCCATGTACCTCACAATGAAGAGGTTTGGAGTTTGAATCCGGCTTACTAGAGAGGAGACGTGATACTTTTATCATATATTGACTTGAGCAATAATAACCCACAAGAAGTATTTCAATCACTTTATGTAGCTCAGGAAATAGAAGAATTTTCTCAAATTCACACATTTTAGTTGATGATTCAAAATCTATGCAGGACCCCAAATGACTAAATACGCCCTTGCTGGTGTGTGTTTGGATTAAATGCAAAATGACTTCAACCACCAAGAACTCATGTGCTACTATAACTTGCACGACTGAGAATCTACACAGACATCTTTTGTTTTATGCCTATTTTTTTCCGGCCTCTGTGTTGTTACAGGTGATTTTTACAGGTGTTTACAGTAGAGTGGATTAACGCCTTATTTAAAAACGGTACCATAAACAGCTGAGCATGCTGCGGATGGCCTGGGCTTTAAACACTGTCATAAAGTGTAACAGCCTGTACGCATTAAAGCACAAACTGACGAAATATTCCTTACAGTAGAACAAGTGGACCGGTTCCCAACACTAGTGGGAATAACTTCATTTCCTCGGCTAAAGCAGCTGGCCGTGTGGATGCTCTGTAAAGTTTAATAGTCAAATATGCATGGATGATAGTCCAGCTGTTCAGTGTCATGTATTCCTAAACAAACCCCAGGGAGACCTGAACTCTCACCCCTTGCACATGTCGGTTACGCAGCTCTCAGCAGGCCTTTTTACAGACACGGCAAATCCCAAGCGCTACCATTATGGTCTCTGCGTAACCGCACCGATGCAAATAAGGACGGTAATTATGTTCTCCCGTCCGCGTCCGAAACTGTCGGCTAAATCAGTTAAAAGGAAGTCGACTTGAAGGATGTGAAACCCAGAAGCAGTTTTTTTTTCGAAATCACCTGTTCACTTTTCCTTGGTTGCCGTGGAGACGGGCGCATGCCACTCTGGCAGACAGACTCCATTGTCTTTGAGGCGGTCGCGTTGCGAGGTCTCTCGGAGTTCCCTGCGCTTGGCTGTGTTTATTTTGGAACAAGAACAAGACAAACCCAAGTGACGTCTTATTTATTTTCCAGCTCTTGCCCTCTCCTCCCCTAACAAGCAGAGCCGTGAAGAAGAATTCCCTGATAATCTGTCAGTATCAAGCTAGTGTGTGTCCTGGAGGGTGTTGACACCATGCACATTCTACGTAATGGAGAGTGACCAGGTTGAATACAATAACACAAAGCCTGATTAAAAAAAAAAAAAAAAAAAAAGGGCGGTGGGATGGCAAATTGGGGGCACCATCAGATAACAGGTTAAGGGTTCATGAGTGATGAGCCAAGTGACATGCTTGATTGCATTAGTGGTCCTCAGGGTGGTCCAAATACAATAGGTCAATGAAACAACCATGACTTTAATAACTTGTATAATACAATGCAATAGAGAACATTGTAACTAATGTATTTTTTATTTAATTTTTTTTTCTGCTTATTTATACACCGGAGTGTATTATACACGGGATTTTATGGTATGTTTACATTTAAATGAACATTTTGTAAGCTTATTGCCCCCAAATTGCTTATTATATGAATATGGCTGTGAAAAAAAAAATTGAATTGATGGAATAATCAAAAGGATGATCAATTCCAAATATATTTTTGACGGTCCTACTTATAAATTACGGTAAAATGTGAGGCGGGTAATGCGCTAAACTTCCTCATGGAAAATGGAACCTCTAAAATCGAACGCAAAATTTATACCATGATGTCATGTCTTTTCTTTATTCCAAGGAAAAACTTGTAATCGATCTTGAAAATGTGTTCATTATGGTGATCTAGTGGTTAGCACGTTTGCCTTAGAAAGTTGGAGTTAGCATCTTCTCATGTTTTTTTTTCCTGGTACTCAGGTTTCCCTTGCATTCTAAATTGTCCATGGGTATCAGTATAAATGGTTATTTTTACAGTAAGTATAAATTGTTATGCAATCCAGCCAGGGTACTGCGCTTTCCAAGCGAGCTCACCTGCAACCCTAATAGAAGAAATGGATGATTCATGTATATTTAATCATGACTCAAAGCTTGAGTCACAATTTTTAATTCAAGAATACAATATAATTTAATAACAGAATATAACCTTGTCTGACACGCCGCACATTTTATCTCAATGTTTTGCTTTCTGTTCAGTTTTAGCGAACATCTGTGAGCCTTGATAAGCACCAAAAAGGGGAAATATGGAAACCTCAGATGAAGCTCATCGGTCTTGACCTTTGTCGCATGCAGGTGACTGCTGTTGCATAACACATCAGGTTGTGAAAGACTACAACACAATTAGCTCATTAAGACTTTCAATTTGTAGTTTTTTTTTCAATGTTAGAACACAAACTGAATTCTAATACCAGTTCCACGAAATTGTATTAATTAATTTACATATGCATATATCATTTCATAACGTTCCACTTGGCTACATTGATTCAAATACGAGTGTGTTAAATCTCACCAAATATGAATACATTTTGATTCAAGGATTATTAAATCAGGAAAAAAAAGACAATAGGGAACCATGTAAGGTTTGAAACTCAAATACATAACATCAAATAAATATAAATACATAACACAACACAACATCTACAATATTTACGTTCATCTATCAGACACAAGCTAGCTGTGTGAACTGTTGAGCTAAGCTAGCTAGGTTAGCTCAACAGTTTAGCTCACCAATAATGGGTCAAAAATTAACAAAATTTGATGTCGGTTATACATTTAACTGGGAAGAAAATAATAGTAAATTAGACACCATGGAGACTGTAATCTTGAAATTATACAATTAAGAGTGATCATTTTATTTAAATTATAGACCTTTCAATTTTGAGTAGGCCTTTTATTAGCTTCACAGTGACAACCTACAAACTGTGCAAAGTTAATTCTGCTAATTCACCCGTTTTCACACACTGATAGTGTTGGGAATACAGATTGGCACCAAAAATGTGTAACTTTGAAATCACATAATTGCACACCCTAAAAACAGTTAGGTCAAAAAATATCTCAATTTGGGTCATAAATGGAGCGATCCACTACTTGGGTTAACTTTCAACATTAACCCAACTTTCTGGGTTGTTTTGTTAAACCTACACAATTTTATGGACTGTTTTATACAAAATGATCCAATTTTATGGGTGGTTTTATGCAAAACGACCTTTTATTTTGTTTGTTGTATACAAAATTACCCAAAATGTTGAGTCAAGCTGTCCTATAAGTATTGAGTTGGTCCATTCTTTCTGACCCTAATTGGCTAACTTTTTGGAGTTATTCATATTAACTGTTTGTAGAGTGTACATGTTGATTCTTACATTCAGTATATTTCAATTTTTTACCATCACAATAACAGTGTGACATTTCATAAAAAACATTAGCAACAAAAAAAAAACAAGTGCATACGTTAATTTCATACCCCTAAATTGGTGTTTGTTTTTTACACATGTAAATGCTGATTTAATTTTAGAGTTAATGCAATTTATTTCTGTTTTGATCAGTGAAAAAATATTTTAGTATCATGCTGATATATGTTCCGACTGAGTAATATTTTACGACTTGATTTATGACTTGCTTGACCCAAGTAATGACTTGCTCGAAATTTGGTGGCACGTACACGCGACCTCCTCGATTTTGCCATTGTCGTTGGGCCTTTTCCAGGAATAACTTTCTTCACTAAATTGCCTTATGATTTGGGGGTTATAGCACCACCTGTTGCTTTGGCATACTTTTTACAGCCTGCAAATGTGTTTTCATGTGGACAGAGCTGTCTTTAAAAAGTCATCGAGTTGGAAAATCTTCATTTAAAAAAAAATACTTTGAACATGTGGACTGCACATCACACCGCAGGCAGTCCACCGGTTCATGGCGCAAAGTGAAAATGTGCTGTTGATGACAGGTCACGTGAAAATTAAAGAGCCTTTTGACATTCCCTCTTTTGTGTTTGCTTCTCTGTGGGCAGCCGGAGGGCGGCCATAATCCCCCTTGCTGTGTATGTTCATCACTCAGTAAATTTTGGCCTCGATGGAAAAGGGCGGGCAGCCCTAATTAATACCAAACCAATCCACAAATTATAACCTTTACCACACAGAATTGGCGTAAGTCAACAGTCTGCAGGCAGCAATAAAACGGTTCCTTCATGCACGCCACATTAAAACGCAGGGCGGGAGGTCAGATGACTTGTAGCGTATAACTCAGGGGTCTGCAACCTGCGGCTCTGGAGCCACATGTGGCTCTTTAGTCCCCCTCCTGTGGCTCCATGTGGATCTCTAAATAAATGAGTAGAAATTAATATATTTTTGTAATTTATTTGTATTTTTTCCAAGATAAAATATTCTTTAAATTAATTATTGTTTTAAATTAAAAAAAACATTTAAATTTTAAAAAATTGTCAGAGTCCAATTTTTAACGCTGTCATAAAAAGAAAGATGATAGGTAAATGAAAATGTTTTAAAAGTTAAATATGTCAAGGGACCAGAAAATATCCGAAAAGGAAGAGGAAAAGCAGAAAATTAGCACAAAATTTCCATGAAATTGCCAACATCAAAAAACGTAGGAAAAGAAAATGCTCAAAAGTAACCATAACATGTCCAAAAACAAAACAAAGGCAAGAAATAATATAAATAGCTTCGTAATTGCAAAAAAAGTCCATTTTTTTAAGGCAGAAAACAAAACTATACAAAACAAAACTATAAAATGTGCAAAAACAAAAGACGAAATTGTGAAAATTACTGTCAAATGTCCACAAATTTGCATTAAAAAAAACTTTTTTTTTTTTTAAAACTAAATTTTTAAAAAGTAACTATAAAAATAAAAAGAAGAAAATGAAATCCTGATAATTACCATGAAATGTCCACAAAATTAGTATTTAAAAAAAAAAAAAAAAAAAAAAGACAGAAAATTAATTGTAGAAAAAAGCTGGGAAGAAAATGTTTGAAATAAATAATTATAAAATATCCAAGAAAAAAGAAAGAAAAAAAATCCTGAGAATTATCATGAAATGTCCACAATTTTATTTAATTAATTAATTTATTTATTTATTTATTTTGGAAAGGCTGGGAATAAAATGTTCAAAAAGTAACCATGAAATGTCCAAAAACACAAGAACAAATGTAAAAGTTTACCATAAATCATCCACAAAATTTATGCCATAAATGCCAGAAAATTGATCATAAAAGGCAGAAAAAATGTCCAAAAAAGGTTGCCATCAATGTCAGAAATTTGGCAGAAAATTTTACAAATGTATGAAAAGTTACCAATAAATAAATAAATAAATCCAAAAACAGTGGACGAAAGGTAGAAAAAAAGGAATCTGAAAATATTGGATGCTGTATATTTTTGTGTTATTGTGCATCTCTTCTGTCCTCAGTACGTTAGACAAACACTAACGCACAGTTTCGTTCATCACAAACTTCAAATGTTTTGCTGGTCCAGATTTCTTATTTATTTGGCCTAAAATGGCTCTTTTGACAGTATAAAGTCTGCTGACCCCTGCTATAACTGATCGCTGCAGGCCGTCCACTGAGTGCACATATGTGTGTTTATGTGTGTGTGTGTTTTTAGGCTGTGCAATATTTGAGAAGCGCGTTGAAAGAGCGCTTAAGTAGTGCCGTCCAGGTGGCGGCTTCTCCGAGGGATTCTCGCCGCCACCCCCTGTGAGAGCCATCCAAGGAAAACCAGAAGCATCTGGAGCCGGCCACCCCGCAGCGCGTCGCTGGACGGGCCTCGGCTGCCGGTGCAGCAGCAGTTAGGTGAGTCCCGAGCCAAGGTGGAGCGGGGAGAGAGGAAGGGAGGAAACTCGGAGAGAAACCATGAAAAATGTGGAGCATGAAAATGTCTCCCTTGGTTTATGGCGGTGCAGCCGGCCTTCCAAGAGCAACACATCTTTAAATTTAACTTGAGATGCATTTTTTTTTTTTTGTTCCACTCCCAACTTTTTTTTTTTATCTCGCCACGATGCTTGGCAGCCATGTTAAAACAGCACTCAATAATGTGGCTTTTCGCAAATGTGGTGACACTTTGTGAACATGCTTGCTGTACAATGTTCACTAACACTGGTTTTTAGTCAAACGTGCATTTACAGTAACTGAGCTAAAGTGTAATTTAGTTACTGATTGGGGGGTAAGTCGAGAAAAGCCCGAGCCGGGTTCCTCCGGTGAAATGGATATAAATGTGACTGGGTGACTGGAAATCTCTTGGCCTGATAGCAAATTAAAGGTTCTGACCATGTAATGATATTTTGTGGCTCTCTGGAGGAAGTCATCCCTCGTGCGGATGATTGAGAGCTCCTTTTAGACAGTTGAAGTCATAAATCAACGTTTGATGGAACAAACATACCTCGGAAGGAAGACGAGCCGCTTTTCCACAGCGTCCGCGTTCGCTCAACCTGGCTACGCAAATAAATAAAATGCTCCATCGATGACGAAGACATTTGGCGATGAAATATAGTCGACATGATCCCGAAAGTGACACATGTGAGTCCTTTACTCGTCAGGCTATGTCTGAAATGCTAAAATATTGCTAAATGACCTCATGCTTTGTGCTTGTTTTGAATGTTTCTTTGAAAGGGAAGAAGCTCAATAGAAAGCAAACAACAATGTGCTTATGAAAGTATGAAATCTAAGAATATTAGCCAATAGAAGCCATTCTTTCAGCACAGTAAAATTGGTCAGGCCTCTGCGCATGCTCACTCATCCAATGTGAAATTAAACACCAAAAGAAATATGTTAAAAAAAAAATTCATTTACAACTATATATGTTGTATGCGCCGCTTGTATAAACAGCGTTCTGATTGATATTGCGTTTGTGGAATATGAATTAAGCAGCAAAATCCACCTGCTTTCATCCATCTCGGGGGGCGGCCATTTTGCCACTTGCTGTCGACTGAAGATGACATCACAGTTGCTCAGGGCTTAGACAACGACCAATCACAGTTCACTTGTTTTCTGAAGCTGAGCTGCGATTGGTTGTTACTCGGGATGTAACAATATCCAGACATCATGATACGATAATTATCATGTTTCAAAAAATCAAATAAAAAAAATGTCTTTTGTACATTACAACAATGGAAAATATAAAAATGTTATATTATATATATAAAAATATATACATATTGAAGCACTTACTTGCTAATGCAGGCACACATTGAATTCATAGATATATTTATTTAGAAGGGCCAAAACATGCCTTGTGAAAATTAAACTGCACTATAAAATAAAGCTGACTTGACTAAAAAAAAAACTAGCCACCAGAGGGTGCTAGAACTGCACAAATGGAAATCAACCTGACTTTTTTTTTTTTTTAACTCTTTTACCGCCATAAACGTTTAAAAACGTTCAGTATAATCCTAGGATTGGCCGCCATAGAAGTTAATTGACGTCTACTATGTTTTTTTATGGAAACGGGTGGAGGAAAGCCTTGGGCAGCTGTGCTCCAAGTATCAAGCCGATCGGGTTACTATATGAGTATTCCTGGCCACTAGATGGCTGTGATGAGTCTTTTGGACAAGATCGGGTAGGGGACACCAGTAGAAGAAGAGAGGCGGAGCTAGAGTGTTGAGGGGGAGAGAATGGCTAACTTGGCTAAGGGAGTCAAAAAGGCTACAGATGGCAAGCAGCTCACGCTTGATCCTTATTTTCAAAGCTCAAAAGCATCGACCAGTGCTCAAGAGCACAGTGATGACGGGGTTAAGTCATAGTTGAAGCGGTGACGCGGCCGTTTCGACCACGTCCTAAGGCCCCACCGGCTAGCGATGCTAATAACGTCCTAAGGCCCCACCGGCTAGCGATGCTAACACCGGAGAAAGGTGGTGCACAACCGAGCACGTCTGCACAGATGACGTTTCATCGGACGATGACGACTACTATGGGTCCGATGCAAGACAGTCTTGGACAGTCTTTCGTCCTCCAAAGAACGTGAAGGTAAGCGCTAACATGCTAAGAGATTGCTAGTAAGATTACTTTCCGGGCGATCTGCTAGCAGCGTGTGTAAATGTGCTGATATACACTAAAACATCTATTACCTATACAAACGTGAATGTATATTTTATAGATCGTGCTCACAGCAACGTCCGACCGCTGGTTCTACGACAAAGAAAGGTAAAAAAAACGTTTTCAATACACCGCAATAAAAGGAAAGTCTTTCGATAGTATTGTAATTGTATATGTTTCTTTCAGCTCCCCCTCATAGGGCCCAAAGTGACCCTTCTCACAGTGAGCAGAACAAAGGTAAAAAGAAAAGATTCTCCACAGCACTAATAAAATATTTGATGGTAAACGTCTTCTATAATTTACAGAATGTGCATCAACCAATACACCCAAGAAAAAAAGGTAAACATATGCACACACACACACACTTTGCATCACACTGCTCTAAAATAATATGATATTGAAATGTATATTTGCAGATCCCAAAGATTCTGGCTGGCTTGAAGTTGATGAATTCGGCTGGCATCCAACCATCTTCCCCTTTGCTGCAAAACCAGGACCAAGGGATGCTGCAGCAGAGCTGAATTCCCACCTGCCAGCTGACATCCTGGAGCTCTTCATCACGGATGAACTTCTCCAGCACATCGTTCATCATACCAACCTCTACGCAAATCAGTCCATGCAGAAGCAGACTGACAAAAACTGTTGCGCACGTGTAAATAGTTTGCAAAGAGTTTTCCAAATTGTTTGTTCGGATTGCTACTGTTGCATGTAAATAAACTTATTTTGCAATCAAAAAACATTTTTTATTGTTGGGGTAGTGTTTTATAGAAGTTTAGGTGTTTGTAGAATCACTCATGCAAAAAAAAAAGTGCCAAATTCACTAGAGTGCATGAAATAACATCGTTTCATAAAAAGCTTGATTTCTCCGTATTTTGGAAGAAAATAGAGGATTTGGGTGAAACGAAGGTGTTTTCTATTGTTGATTACTGAAGATCCGAATAAGGTAGAAACAAACTTTTTTT
Source organism: Festucalex cinctus (assembly GCF_051991245.1). NCBI lineage: Eukaryota > Metazoa > Chordata > Actinopteri > Syngnathiformes > Syngnathidae > Festucalex > Festucalex cinctus. The sequence goes on from NC_135431.1 coordinate 14,717,390, forward strand.
TTAGATGAAAGATGAGACTTCGATCTTTCATTTGGTAGTATCCGCGTTTCCATAGACCTAACACAACATTTTCTGTGGAGCTTGAAAGATCGGTAAAATTCTGTAAATCAGCTGGCAGAATGGGGTTACCTTTTCCGAAACTGGCTGGCAGTCAAAGAGTTAAAAAGATGTGCTGCTTTTAATATTGTGACATGACGACGACAATATATTGTGGCTGTTTTAATATCGCGATATCACGATATTGCTGTTATTTTTACATCCCTTAGTTGTTACCTGAGTAACTGTGATGTCATATTCAGTCGACAGCAATTGGCAAAATGGCCGCCCCATGAGATGTATTAAAAACTCATATTCCACAAATGTAATATTAATCAGAATGTCATGTTTATCATACTGTCAAGAAATGTTTAAGATTGACTTCCCCTTTAAATAGTGAGCGATGGGCGACACATCAAGGTGCATCACTGGGCACAGATTTAGCCACGCCCAAATCAGAAATTTTGAAAAGAAGTCTATTGCCACAATTAACTACTACATACAATATCTAAAAAAAGTGAGTATACCCCTCATATGTCTGCAAGATATTTAATAATATGTGAACCGCTCTGACAAAAGTCATGTCGGAAGGATTAGTGTTGAGAAAGTGACAAGAAAAAAGAAAAAAGATTGTTTGGACAAAAATGTCGATTTTGAGATTACTCCACAAATATCCTCCTTGAGATTTCTAGTTTCATTTCCCAGGTCAAAAATGTAATAGAAGTTTATGGAAATGCTTGACACCATCTGAACCAAATAATTTTATTGTGGTCTCATCAGACCGCACAATATGGTTCCATGGTTGACATTCCATGAGTTATTTTGAAGGAACAATGTGAGGGGTGTACTCACTTTTGTCAAATGGTGTAGTTCTAAATCTTTGCACACGTTTTTGCCATAACCTTCAAACTGTATGATTTATTTCAAAACAAATCTCCAAATCCAGCTTACAGGGTCTTTAGAGAAATTTTGTTTCCAACCTGTATCACCTCTTCACTCTTCCGTTTATCACCGAGTTGTTCGAGCAATTGCTCACTTATGCTGTGGTCTTTTTTTTTTTTCTTTTTTTTTTTTCTTTTTTTTTTTTTTTTTAAACACCCTTCTCATCCTCCTCGACACTTTAAGTCCTCCTTGGACACTTAACGACAACAGAAACGTCTCCATCAGCCTATCAAACAAGTTCTCATGCAGATAAAGCCTTGAAGTGCTGGAGACGCTTCAGCTTTTAGTCACGCTAATCCCCTCGCCGAGACAGAAACCTCCCCCAGTTTTACTCCGCCAGAGGTCATTTGTTTTTACACTTTGCTTTTTTTTTTTTTTTTTTTTTTAAACCCCCAAGTGTCAAATATTGGTGAATCTGCAAAGCTGGTTTTCTTTACAGCTTCTTGCCCTGTCCTGCTTGCCAAGTGGGACGTATGGGACAACTTTTTAATGGCGACTGAAAGGCTGACATTAAATACTCACCAGATGGACTTTCTCCTATCCTGCTCATAAAAGTTCTTAAGACAGTTCACAAATCAAGGCCTCGCGCTATTATGTTAAGCGTTTGGGTTGTTATTGTTATAGTACATTTGCAAATACTCGCGTAATTTATAGCTTTGTGAGGATAAGTCGAGCTTCAACCCACCCCGGCACGTCTTGCATATAGACGTCTTCATATGAAACCATTTTTCATGCAGCATAAATGAAGCGCAAAGATTATGAACAAACTTCACAAGCATCGCATGACACATTGCTGATAGCTTCCAGTATAGAATATCACCGAGAGGACGGCTAAACAAAAAAGGCCGATATAGCTAGCAGAGGAAAAAATGAAAAGTGAAATTCAAGATGCGAAAGGAAAAACGGCCTCTTTCCTGGGGGTCTGTCATCCTTTTTTTTTTTTTTCCACAGGAGTGGAAAGTGGACCCTGTGGTAGTGAAAGTTTGCGGTGGTCCGGGTTTGGGGGTCACTCACTATGGATGGTGCTGTTTTTAGCCAGCATCGTCACGCTACACACTATCATATTTTTTCCATAGCATGGCTTGAACAGAGGGTGATGATGGGAAATTATATATATATATATTCTTCTGTAAAATGTCATTTTCAACAGTATCGTGGCGGATAAGAGATTCAGATAATGGATGGATGTTACTGCATCTATAACTTAAAGTATAATACTGTAAATGGAGGCTTATATCCAGTTAATTATTAGATTTTTAAGTACTGATTACAGTATTTTACTAAATCATTGCTGCCAGTATGATGATACCATTCTGTAATTTTTATTTTTCTTATTTAATATAAATAAATTTCAATTTCACAATTTCAACAATATTGACTGTATGGTGAATAAATGTACTAATAGTTTTTATTCATAATTTCAAAACAAAAGCCAACAAAAGTCAAAAATTTAAAATTGTTTCCTCTCATTTCTACATGTATATATGTATATATATATATATATATTTGTATATTGTATAATAGCCTATTTATGTGTACCAGGACCCCCTATCAAGCCTGTTTTATTTTTTATTTTTTCCCATGTTTTCGTGTTCCCCTCCTCCACCACCTGAATCAAATGATCGAGCACTGCAAAAGCCTGATAACAGTCCTGATTATTTGATTCAGGTGTGTCAGAGGAGAGCGACATGGAAAACAGGCTCTTGATGACCGACTTGGAGACCCCTAATATATACAGTGTGTGTGTTCGTAAATATTTATATGTTTGCATGTATAATTTCCACAAATTGTGAAAACTTAAAAACAATTCTATTTAATTATACTAATGAAAATATGTGTATTGTTGCCATCATATCTAGACTTTGAAAGCAAATTTTGGAGCACTTTTTTTTTTTAAACCACACAGCCAGAAACGTATAATATCCGTCATATTGTAGTCATATTCAGTGCCTCTAAATTGCACAATATAGATTTTTTTCCCCTCAAAATTGCAGAAGTCCACAGATGAAATTGAGATGGAAAATAGTATGAATAAGTTTCCTGCTGTTATTGCAACAGAAAAGTGTCTTATTTGTGTAAAATGTGTGATTTTAGGGAATTTACATATTGCCACTGTTAGTGCTGCATGGTAAGAGGGCAGCTCTATAAATGGGCGAGCTGGAATGAGGCTTGTAACTGCATGCGTGGGTCTGGATAAATAAAATACATTCATTGAGGTCACCGCTGCTATCTGGTGCCGTTGAACGTATACAAACTATAAATTTCTCTCGCTGCCTGCATGAGCTTTGGAATTCTGAGGTCAAGTTTGCACTCACATTTAACTTAAACGCATTACATGCCACATTTTTATTTGCAAAATGTAATAGACGCTTTAAAAATGTTTCATATTTTTTCTCCAACGTGATTGCAGTTTATTTCAATTGCTACACACGCATGCGCATTAAGATAATTCGTCATGAGTAATAATGCAGCCGGAGAATATGAAAACAAGCATTCAATGAAGAGAAAATTTTTATTTACAATATTTTCAGTGCAAATTATATTAACAAAATAGCACAACACACACAAAATAAAACATGTACACTGATGTGTGTTCCATTTCATTTACACGTGAAAGAAAAGAGTGCTTGTACAATCACATTTACAGTTTTTATTTTGAACCCTCTGAGGAGAGCGTCATGCAAGCAAAAGTCGAATGGGGAGGGGGGCGTCTTTCAGGGGATGCTTGCTCGATCGTGTCCGTCATAATTGAAGCGCTTCATATTAGAAGCTGGGGCGAAGAAGAAGAAGAAACCGAGTCCGAATGGGTCGCCTCCATGATCACGCTGGTTTTGTTGCGCTCACAAAGGTCCAAATCGTGCGTGATGGCGTCGGTTTTGTCCTCCTCGGGCGCGTCGTCTGACTCGCACTCGCTGCGCTCAACGTCGCTGTCGCACTCGGACTCGGCAGTCTCTTTGGGGTCCCTGCCGGACTCGGGTGTCCCGTCCCCGTCCGGCTGGTCCTTGTCCTTGTCCTTCTGGGCCTGCGCCTCCTTGGAGTGCCGCCATTTCATGCGCCGGTTCTGGAACCACACTTTCACCTGGGACGTACGACACGCACGCGACGTCATCTTTTGAATTTGACGTAATTCAATGTATTTGATTCAGGAAATACAGCATTGCAAATAAGTATTTTAAAACGTATTTAATTGTTTGAGGTTTTCGTTGTGTAGCGAGTGTTTTATATTTTTAAAACGTGTTGCCATGTTTTATAATTACGTAAGTTATTGTTGTTTTACAATTTTTAATACGTTTGAATTATTGCTCAAAATTGAAAAAAAAATACGTTTCTTTTATTATATATTAACAAACATACGTCATGCAATTTATTTTGCCTTAATGTTTGTATTTCAATTATTTTATCGTGTTATGCAGTGTTTTTACTAAATCTTTTTATGAGTGCTTAAAAAAAAGGATAGCAGCCTCTGTGATGATAAAACAAAATCTATAAATATTATTTTAGATTTTTTTTGTTAGTTTTTTGTTGTTCTATTTAAAAATTGGATACAAGCTTGCTGTTAAAAAAAAGCTCTTTCATCCATCTATTTTCTATATGATTATGTAATTTCTTTCTTTATTTGTATTTGTTTTATGGCTAAAACAATTGGGCCAGCCCAAAAATAACCCAATTTGGGTCAAAATAGACCAATCCACAACTTGTCATTTTGACCCAACTTTAATGACCCTTTTTTTTTTTCTTCTTCATATTGGAAAAAAAAATGGGTTGATTTATACAAAATGACCCCATTTTTTGGATTGTTTCATTAAAAAAATGACCCAATCTTTTGAGTTGATTGATGCAAAGTGACTTCATTTTTTGGGGGGTTGTTTCAAACAAAATGACCCGATTTTTTAGGTTTTACACAAAATGACAACATTTTTAATGATATTTTACATAAAATGACCAATTTAGGGGGGTCATATTGGCCCAACTTGTCACTATAGTGGACTGGTCCATTTTGACCCAAATTGGGTTATTTTTGACCCCTGTTTTTACTCTACTTGTGTGCGTGTGCCTGAGAAAGAGAGGAAATACATGCAGTATTTTAGTGACTGCTCAAAAATTGGTGACAGATTCCTCTATTGTTTATAGAAAAAAAAATTCTCTATTAAATGTGATTACTTTTTCTCTTTTATGACAATTTTACTATATTTAAATTGCCGTTTAAGGAATGTGTGTTTTGTCAAATAGACCTAACTTTCCATCTTTTATTGCTGATATAGCTGTTAGAAATCATGTGGTCTCTTGAGATATAAAAGCATTACACTTTTGCATTTAATGTTCATTAATACTTTTTTTTTTTTTTTAGAGTTCAGTATGCTATATGTCCAAAAATGCTTAAACTAGGTTACTTAAAAAGCTCCAAATCCACTTTTTTAGGATATTGTGTTGTTTCTGAGTTAAAGAAAATAATTAATTCTATAAAACCATTTCCACGCTATATTTTGCATCAGCATCATGTCATTCAAAAGGTGGTATTTGATTGCACCCGTTTTGAAATGATGAAATAATATACACAGACTTCAAAATTTTGAACTTTGAATTTGGTGAGAAACACGCTAATTATAATAAATAAATATTGTGAAAGAGATTAGTGAGGCCTGGCATAAAATCAAAACAATCGTAATCTGCAAAGCACATGAAGACCTTCGCCAAGGCCAAACAAAACAATGCCAGGGATCAGCGCCAAGCTGTCCACCTTTAAACACATCCACGTCCTGCCTCTGTCATTCCTTTTACCTGAGCGTCCGTCAGTCCCAGCATGGCCGCCAGTTGTTTTCTATCCGGCTTGGTGACATACTTCTGGATCTCGAACCTCTTCTCCAGGCCTTTCCTCTGCAAGTTAGAGAAAACCGCCCTGGACCACGACCTTTTCCTCTTGTACGTCTGCGGCATGGTGTCCTTGGTGAGGATGGCGTACGGGCCTGCGGGTCAGCAAGTCAACAACGGAGGCGTCAAGACTAGGAAAAGCAGTTCTGGATGTTTTTTTTTTTTATGTCCTAAGAAGATTGAGGACTACCTGGGAAGGTGTCCTGAAACTGATGCTGGCCTGATTGTCTGCCGCCGCCCATTACGGCGGAGCCGTCACCCATCCCGGGTTCTAGGAAGTACTGGCTGGCGGCTGGCTGGATGGGGATGTGAACGCCTGACTGACGGCTGGCGCTAACGATGGACGTGAGATCTAAAATGGAGCATAAGACACTGAAAGATTTCTGCTGCTGACCTTTGACCTCTACACCGCCACTAAATACCTGAAAGTTGAACTGAAAAAACTTGGGTGTTTTGATCCAATTCAACAACTAAAAAGTGTCTAAAGACGCAACTTTTATGACCTAAGAATTGTCAAAAACACAACTTTTATTTTTTGAGATCTAAAATGGACCATAAGAAGCTGAAAAATTTCTGCTGCTGACCTTTGACCTCTATACCGCCACTAAGTTTTTACCATACCTGAAAGTTGAACTGAAAAAACTTGGTTGTTTTGATCCAATTCAACAACTAAAAAGCGTCTAGTTGACTCAACTTTTATGACCTAAGAATTGTCAAAAACACAACTTTTATTTTGTCGCCTTAAACAGTCATTTAAGTTAGAAAAACTTTAAAACACAAATGACTGCCATTTATGGTAATAATGTTAGAACAACAACTCAAACTATTTGTATATCTTTAAGTTATACTGTTCAATAGCTTTCGTTGAATTGCCCGATTTAAAAGGTTTTGTTTGGTATCAAACAAACAAAACAGGAAATACATTTAATGTGACAAATGGAAAAATCAAAATGCAAACGTCCATTAATTTATGTCAACTTGTTTCTGTTCTCTTTCCCCTCCTTTATTGACATAACAAAACACGTCCTCACCTCTTAACTTGTCCTTCCCCTTTGCGTCAAAATCCGTCGACAAAATCCGATCAATTCCGAATTTGAGGTCTTTACTCGAAGGCGGGGGGGCCTGCGAGGAGTTGAGAGCCCCCCTGGCCACCGAGGTGAGCTGTAGTCCTTGCCTGTGGTAGGGGGACGCGGGGCTCACCCTCGCTCCGTACACCGACGCGTGAGCCTCGACCGGGGAGGGACGCAGCGGGGAGCCGCCGGAGGAGCCGCGATGCTGGCCCACGTGCACCATCAGGGCCGAGGAGCCGGGGACGTTTTCCGCATCTCCGGCTTGGAGCAGCTCCGCGATGCAGAAGGTCGGTTTCTTGCTGGTGTCCACCGCGAAGCCTCCTGCGCAGTACGCGGACCAAAGGCTGAAATTGGAGGCGTAAAACGGGTTGAGCCCGGTCGTGTACATCCCGGAGGTATCTGGTGGAATCTTCACCAGATAGTCATACGTGCGCGAAAACAAGCAAGCGCGTTTCGAGTTGCTGTCAGAACCGAACCACTCTTCGCGACTCTGCAATCCAAAAGTGCACGGCTTCACTCCGAAGTTACTTGCGAGCTTTTGATTGGTTCCTCTCTCAGCCAATGGGTGCTCTGCATTTGCGCACGCACGCACGCTCACTCGCGGTTTACTGACAGGTTTCCTGAGACGGATTGATTATATTTAAGAGACTTTAAACACTTAAACTGTCATTAACTATTTTACTGTATTGACTTTTCTAACATATTGAGTCAAGCATAAAATGTGGATTTGAATTCAACAGAGTAAAAACATTTTCAAATCTAAACACATATTGAAGACAAATATACTTGTACAGTAAATTATATGTCTAATTCGTTACTATAGGAGTAGACTTTCATGTACTGCAATTTTTTTTGACGACTTTTTACTTTTACTCCTACTTTAAAACAGACCAATTATGGTCAAATAGGTAAAGGTTTAAAATATAAATTAATAAATAGACCGCAAAAGATAAACACGACTATATAGGGAGCATTAATGAGGCAATAATATTCCCCATGGACTTTTCATAATTCGGATTTCTGTGTTATCAAAACTGGCGTATGCCTAATTATTACATTTCAGCGAGTTTTTTTATTTTTATTTATTCATTTATTTTTATTTTTTGCATTCGTTTTTATATACAAATTTTTAAGGGCCTCCGCTAAGATGCACAATTTTGGGGGTCTTCCATGAACGATGCGGCCTGATCTAAAAACTAAAAACTCATCGGCCTTCAATTGTAGGCCTAATTCTACTCTAGTAGGCCTATATGAGTATTTTTGCCACCCTCTACTCATCCTGTTTTGATGTGTTGTGATTGGTGTTAAACGAGCGGATACGCCCGCCAGATTCGCCTCCAAAATAGAAGCTGCTTTAGTATTTTAGGATACAACAGAAATCCTTATTTCTTCCGGAGCTGCAAAAGAAGGAGGAGGGGTGAGGGTGGGGGTGAGGCGGTGGGCGACTTTATAATGACTGTTAGAACTTCCCTTTTTCAATATTTGTGCAAGTTTATCTCGACGCGCAAGTTGCACGCTGACGCAAATCCGTCCCCATGCTCATAATAAACAGAGGAAATCGATTCCCCGCGAAAAAGAAAACACAATTAACTTCAGAGGCCGCGCTTCATCCGCAAGGAGCTTCAAGATTCACACGCTGGGAGATGGCAAACGAAACTGTAAAAGGGAGGCGGTAAAAAAATAATTTGAATTGCTTCATATGGTGTAATTAATTAATTACGCACCAGCTATGTTTTTTTTTGGGGGGGGCGTCAATCTAATTATTATGAATGTATCCCTAGTGGCGTGTTTTGTGGAAACAATGGCTTGTGAAGGCCGCATTCATTAGTCTTGGTCCAAGGTGCCGGAAGCGCAGATGACCCTGGCAGCCGGCTATCATGATGTTTTCGAGTGACACTTTTTTTCCGGGTTAATTTTAGAAATGACTTGTAACGTTTGCCCTCCATCGCGCAGTCAAAACAATCCAGGGAAGAGGATGTGGTTATTTCAGGTGCTGATGAGCTTTGCAGTGGGAAGCGAGAAGAAGAAAATCTTAAGTGTCCCCTCACAAAGCGGCCTCATTGGAAGTGTTTATGATTTCATTATTGTGTTGATGGTTTGCTAAATCATCCCAATTGGACAGATACATAATGTAAATGTTATCTAGCATCACGTTTTTTAAAATGGAGGATGTTATGTTTTATTTGATCAAAAATGGCGGATGTTTCTTTTTATCAAAATTGATATGTTTTATAACAAATTGCTTTCACTTCTAAGATATTTTTGTGGAACTGAATTTGTTCGAAGCCACCAGTTTGCTATAGTTCAATTCGCCCCTCTTTTTTTTTGGGTCATGATTCTACTCTGCATGCGTTGTACGATCACAAATTTACAGAATAATAAAATACCTGAACTTTGCCATTTCGTATCCGGATTATTTCCTTTTCAACATCTGGAAAACTGTCATGGAGCTTTTATAAAGTCCGTTTTTACCATCAAGGATGCTAGCAACCTAATTTCTCATGCACTTTTTCAATTCCTCTGTATGTCATTATGAATACCTTTATAAACAAATTTTTTTTTTATACTGTACATGTATGAATGATTACAAAAAAGTTATACATAAAGATCTTGCGACTATTTTGGGGGGTGGGGTGGGGGGTTCCACATGAAGAAAAATTGCTTTTCATGCTGGAATCCAGCTGGACAGTTCACCTTTATTTCCCTCTTTCCGAAGGCTTCCCTCTGTGGAGCTGTTAGGTGATCTCAGGTTACCGCCAAAGTCAAACGCTGCTGCCTGCTTTAATAAGCGCACTTGAGTCTGTCTTCAACAATCAGTGTTACACAACAGGTGACATAGTATGGAAATTAATGAAAATTGATTAAAAACATGATTTTAAAAAATGCATTTACAATAGCTTATTCCATTTGTGTGTAGCATAACAGCTACATGCTGCATCACCATGTTTGCTTTGAACTCTGGGCTTCACCCGAGTCTGCAGACCATAGAGCCCAGCTGGTGGTACTATAGGAGCACATTGTGCAGCAAAGATGTAAGAGAAGAGGCAGAGAAGGTCCCCAACTAAGCTGCAGTAAAGCAACGAGAATATGTCTGTGAGAAATATTTTACTGCACAAGGTTATTAGGTCATGAAAACTAATGAAATAACTACAGCTAACTAAAACTAACTAACATATGTGATGCCAAAGTTGTTACAAGTTTAGAATGACTGTAGATCCGCTCTTGATGTTAGCTTGTTTATGCCGTTTCACATTATGCTAGCATTATGCTAACTGTTTTTTTGTTATTATAGTAGTGCCTTGAAATACACATGATCTGGCTTTTTCGAGATATGAGCTGTCATTTGGCCCATTTTACGCTTTGACTTGTGATCCTTCAAAGGCATCAAGCTGTTGAATGCCATCCCAGTTGAAATGTACTGTCAAACTAAAACCAAAAGTGGGGCAATTAAATATTGTGTCTTTAAAACAACAACATAACCTGAAATTATAGAATCTTAATGCTAATGCTCAAACATAATGAGAAACAAGCAGTTAATATTTGAACACAAATGATCATGTATTCTTCATCCTCTGCATGGAGCTGAGATGATCTGGGACATTTGTACTGTGCTTGATTTCATTGTATACAGTACCTGTCTTTTAGTGCCCTAGTATAAGATTATTATTATTATTATTTATTATTATTATTATTATTATTATTATTATTATTATTATTATTTGACTTATTATTTTATTTATTATTAAGTACATAATTATTTAGTGCTATTTTCTCATAAAAAATAAAGTTTTTTGGCAGACTGGAACTAATTAATGGCATTTTCATTCATTTCAATGGGGAAAGCTGATTTGAGATTTGATGTGTGGTCACGGAACAAATTAAACTCTTATCTCAAGGCACCACTTTGTCTTGTATGGTCGAACCTTTTTTGATGTTTCAATACAATGTTTCTTTCTCATTTATGTATCACTTTTATAGTAAATGTGAACTGGGAGAGACAATCTTGAAGCAAGCACGCAAGGAATCTATCTAATTTGGAGATTGTAATATTTTAAAAAGTGCGTTTTCATCAAGTGCGCATGCGTCACACGGGTACACAGCGAGGCCGCTGTCCTCACTACACCTGACGTTCACATGCAGAAGCGTCCCATTGTTGTGGCCTGATTGCTGGCTGCGTGTTTTTCAGGAAGTCTTATAACGGGCGGAGGAAAAACTGAATGAGCCGCTCCGCACGGCGGCCTCTTGCAGGATCAGAGGCTGGACACAATCAAATGAGTTCCATTATTACACCGAGAATTATTGCTCCCCTCTGTACGGCTCCCGCTCGAGCCAAGATTACTATTTCTGGCAATGTTTGCCTTAGGAAGGAACTTTCGCAGATTTAATGGGACCTGGGCCATTGTGCGGGGCCTTCTGTATGGCACCCTGCCATCATCTCCACGCAGGCAGAGAAGAAAGAGCTTAAGGGCACTAAAGTCCATTCAAAAACAAGGCCGTCAGTCTCTTTTGTGCGGGGGGACAGTGACCCTGAAGCATGTCAAACCCTCTTAGGTCGACATGAACTCAAATGATCTTCATGTGGCCTTTTTACAAGGTTAAATGTCAGGAGTGGACTCGGCATGCGTCATGACGTGGATCGTGACTGACTGCATTGCGCTTGGCAATAAAACTGACAGGAAACGGCAAAGATCTCGGCCCCATGATTTCATTTGAGCTTCATTTATTCCGCAAGGGATGACGTTCCCATAAAAGCAGTCGTTACGTATTTAAAAGTCAAAATGAGTCGACTGCCATTGAGTGTCAAGATAATGAACGTGGCAAATGTAATTTTTCATCGGAGGGCTTAAACACAGCAAAGATTAACACTGGGAGTGTTAAGTCTAACACTAGAGAAGTGTTTATATGTGTCCACACTAATGAGTGGAAATTTAACACTTATCAAAGTGTTATTTTTTCTTTTTTTATGGGAATGCTTCAGCATTCTCATGTTATTGTGATTTGTATTCTTCATACCTTTTTGCCGCGTAACAACTCCCACATAATAGTTCCAATTTACACCGTTCAAATTTCAACTAGCTGCGATTGGCTGGCAAACCGTTCGGGGTGTACCCCCCCTACTGCCCAAAGCCAGCCGAGATAGGCTCCAGCACCCTCCCCGCGACCCTTATGAGGAATAAGCGGTCAAGAAAATGGATGGAAATTTCAACTAGCTTCAAAAATTCACACCTCCCGTGTTATATATATCGTCTAATTCCACATTACTTACAATATTTGCACAATTTAACTTGTAATATCAACTTTTCCCCATTCATTTTCAATGGGACAAACATTGAACTTTTTTATGAGTTATCACTTTCTACGCCCACTTCCATACATATGACTTATAAGTTATCATCCTTACCAGGTGCTTGGTGGCACAGTTGGTAAAGTACATTGTCCAGTAACCAGGAGGCCATAATTTCAGAATTTATCTCTTAATTTGCTTCATAAGCATTCCACATGCATTCAAATCTTAGCATTTAGCTATTAGCATTCAACTTTCAGCATTCCCACGCAATTTCTCCAGAAATTGCGCTTAGTTTAGTTTAAAATGATTTTTATTTCCAGTGTTACTCCAACCCTGTATCGTGTTAAAAATCTACACTGGTAAACAAAGTAAGTGTTGATGGAATGCTACACAAGTGTCAGTGTTAAAAATTTAACTCTGCCAAACTACACTTATGTGTGTTGCAATGAACTCCAATGGGTGTAAAACGATGATGGTAATATAAAATTGGTCATCATAGAACATATATTACACAATATATGATGAAAAAAATGGGACTCTCTGACTCCGACATTTGTCTCCAGTGCTCACAAAACACTGCCGATACTTATCTTCATGCTTTATGGTCATGTACTCCAGTGCTGCATTTCTGGACTAAAATCTTGGAAAAGCTCGCTGATATATTAAACTGTAGGCTTCCTTTATCTCCAAGATTGTGTTTACTAGGTGACTTAACAATAACTGAGCTACCATGTAAACAATCTCAATCTATATTTATAGCCCTTACTATTGCTAAAAAAATAATCCTTGTCAATTGGAAAAATAAACAATCTCTAAATATCGACCACTGGTTAAACTTACTAATAAATTATATCTCAATGGAAAAAATCTCTGCCTTAAATAAAAATCAAGTATCAAGATTTAAACAAATATGGTCTATGTACATAGAATATTTTAATCTCAATTTGGCAACTTAATCCTGCCAAGATTCTGCCTGTTAACGAGAGCCACCACATCGTTACAACTTCTGTTTTCGCTGCTTCTGTATTTGGTATTTTGTATCTGATTGTTTTTATTTTTATATAGTCAGGAACCTAGTTGCTGCTAGTGGGCTCGAGCATACCACACTATACGACACTATACTCAATAACTCCTTAAGATCTATTTCTAGTGGGCACTAAGCATCAACACTTGGTGTTACTGCATGCTAATTAGTCAATTTTCTTGACGCCGTCCCCTGTGGTCGGGCGGGGGTGGTTCTGCCCCCCCCCCGTTGTCTGCTCGGCCGCTCCCTGGGCCCCCTGTGGGGTGCGGTGTTGGGGTGCTTCCCCTGGTGCCCGGGGCGGTGCCGTCCCGGCGCGGTCCGCTGCTCCGTGCCCGGCGGCGCGGTTCGGGGTGGGTGGGCCTCCGGTGTGCCCCGTGGTTCCCTCTCCCCTCCCCCTTCCTCCCCCCCGTCGCCTCTCCCTCCTCGCCTCCTCCCGCCCATCCTCCTCTGCCTCCCGGTCCCTTTTCCCTTGTCGCCCTCCCTCCTCCTCTCCCCCCCCCGCCTCCTGCCCTGCAGCCGCCCTTTCGCCTTCTTGTCGTCTTCTCCCCGCTTCCCCCGCCCCCCCCCCCCTTCCCTGTCTGCCCTGCGGCCCCTCCCCCTCCCTCTCCCTGGGCCTGGGGCTCCCTCCCCGGCCCGGGCGTCGGGCTCCGGGGGCCGGGCGAGGGTTTGGGGCCTGCCCCACTCCGGTATAACTCCTGGCGCCCCGGGCGGGCTCCGGTGGCCGGTGGGCTGTCCGGTAGCCCTGCTGCGCTGGCTGTCCGCCCATTGTGGTGCCGGGTGGATGAGGTGGGGGGCGGCAGGGGGTGGGGGTGCTGGGGGGCGGGCGTGTCACCTACACCCGCCGGGTTGGGTGAGGCCCCGCTGGTCGCTCCTCTTACTCACTTCACTAGCTTGCACTATACACTTTGTAAATATACACATAGGGCACACAACACATTTCTTGGTGGGGTGGGGAAGGGTGGAAACACCGTCTTCACCCTTCAACTCCCCTCCAATTTTAATGCACCTCACGTCCAAGGGGAGGGGTGAGTTGGGGCGGGGAGCCATCAGAGGGGATGGACTGCAGTGCCTGGCAGCGCTGTGGTCCCCCCCATTTGGGTCCCTGCCCCACCACTCTGTCCCTCCATTCCCTTTTTTAATGCACCACACATATACATATTCATTTTTTTGGGGGGGATACGGGTGTGTCGGAGTAGGGGAAATTTTTTCCCTCTGCTCCGACTCACCTGCTCCCAATTTTAATGCACCACACGCACACACTTGTATATACACTGGGTGGGGCCACATTCACGGTGTAAGGGTAGAGCTCGCCAGTCGGCGAGCTGGCGGACTCAGTAACAGGGTTAGGTGTCACTAGTACTCTGGCGTGACGACCGGGGCCTCTCCCCACCGGGCTCGGTGTTCTGGTGTTCCGCCTTCTCCCCTGGTGCTTCCTCCTCTGCTTCCCCCCTCCCGCCGCTGTGCAAATCTCGCGCGGCTGGAGGTGGGGTGGGCACATCTTCCCTCTCTGCGCTGCTGCCCGGTGCCGGTTTCCGGGGGGGGGTGGGGGGTTCTCGCGGGGGGCCGGGTTCGCGGGGGGGGGTTGGCGGCCGTCGGGGGGGGGCGGCTTGTTTGGGGGGGGGTGGAGGTATGGGTGGGTGGGGGGTTGGGTGCTGGGGGTCGGGGTGTGTTCGGGGGTTTGGGGGTCGGGGGTGGTGGGGCCTGGGTCGTGGTGGATGGCGGGTTTGGGTGGGGTGCGGGGGGGTCGTGGGGGGATGGGGGCTGGGGACCGGTGGGGCGCTGTGGGGGCCCGCTGGGCCTCGTTCTGCGGCCTTGGGCTCGGGGGTGTGGGCCGGGGCTGGGGCGGGGGTGTTCCGGGTGTCTGGGTCGGCTCGCCGACCGGTGTCCGCTCGGGTGGCTTGGGGGTGGCCTTGGTGCTGCCGCGGCCTGGGGATTCCGGGGGGGGGGGGTGCTCGCTTTGCTGGACCGCGGTTGACGGCTTCTTTCTTTGGTGGTGGTCCTTATGCATGCCAGATCCGTCGCACCAGCATCTACTGAAACTCAACAGAAGTACCCTCTCCCTCCCACAGCCCCTTGAATCAGTTGGTGCTGGTGTCTGTGGTTCTCACTTTGCTTTATCTATCCTTCCCTCCTTCCTCTCTTTAGTTTTTCCTCTGGTCACTTGAGATCTTAATTTATTAGAAGTATGAGGTTTCTGGGGTTGGCATAAGACTCCGGTTTTGTAACCACGCAGGAGGGGTCTTGTTGGTGCTGGACTTCACTTTGATGGATTGGATGTACTGGCTTCTGTTGATCTCACTCTGCCTTATCGATCCTTCCCTCCTTCCTCTCTTTAGTTTTTCCTCTGGGCTCTTGAGATCTCGCTAAATTTGCTGGAATTTAGAGGCTTCCGGGGTTGGCGTAAGACTTTGATTTTGTAATCGTGGGGAAGGCAGGAGGTGTTTGGTCGGTGCTGGGTGTCGCTTTGATTTACCTTTCTTTTCTCTTTATTTCTTTTTTTTTCTGACCTTTTCTCTGGTCTCCTGACCATTTAAATCTCACGACTCTGGCGGGATTCTGAGGTACCTGGTTAGGGCGAAGGGTAATGGGATATTTATAAGGTTTTAGGTGAATGAATGAGTATAAATTTATACGTATTTGCACGCACGCAAACGCACGCGCACGCACGCAAACGCACGCAAACGCACACACGCAAACGCACGCACGCACGCAAACGCACGCACGCACGCAAACGCACGCAAACGCACGCACACGCACGCACACATACACACAAAAAAAAAAAAAAAAAGAGCAATGATGACAAGACGTTGAATCGGTAAGACTACCGAATGAACAATTCTGAGCTCTTCAAAAAAAAAAAAAAAATTTAAAAAAAATAAAAATAAAATTGGTCATCACAGTTGCTTATATTATAAATTCTTCTAGATTTACTGGTGTACATTTGCAATTTGAAAATCCCAGTTCTTCTTTTAGAAGGCATCAAGTTTAACGTGTAACGTGCAGAGTGGTGAGCTAAAATTTACATTGCGAAAGTATTAGCCCCCTTTGAACTGTTTTCAAACATAAAGGTATAAATTAGATTTTTTTGGGGGGTGAATAAACGATGCCATGTGGGACATACTTGTGAAGTGAAATGAAATGGATATGATATTTCAAACTTTTTTTTAACAATAGCTCAAAAGTAGGTGGTGTGAAATTATTCACCTCCTTTTCACTCAGGCAAATACAAGGCACTTTTGGAAGAAAACCTGTTGAATTCTGCCAAAGACCTGCGGCTGGCACAAAAGTTTACCTTCCGATGATCAAAATCTACAATGGAATGGAAATGGAAGTCAAAGTCCAGACCTGAATACAAAATTCCACTTCATGATAATGTCCTACTTGGTGTTGATTCTTCACAAAAAAAGAAAAATATATAAAATTTTATAGTTTTTATGTTTGAAGCCTGAAATAAGGCAAAAGGTCAAAGTTCAAGGGGGCTAACACTTTTGCAAGGCACTGTAAGCTGAAAATGAGTCAATATTTTACTGTTAAATTTCATAATGTGTACTCATGATCGTTTACTGCAGGAAATCATATAAAAAGTCCAATCTTACTTTTTGAAGTCAACAATTACTGCAGTGTATTCATTTATCATTAATGCTTAGGTGGTCATTTAATTTTTTTTTAAAGGTATTCTAAAAGTTCTACTTTCTAGTTAATAACATTTGGTGCAATCTCACAAGAAGTTGTCAGAGCAGGTTTGACTACCCTGTAGTCATTTGGCGTGTCAAATATCAAATATTCAGCAATAAGCAAATATTGTTATCCGTCTATTGAAGATTATCATTAACTTGTGAAATGAGTCAATATTTTACTGTTAAATTGCATAATGTGTGCTCATGATAATCACGTTTTAATGAGTGCTGTATTACGTTTGAAGACGCTCGACAAAACATGGCATAATATTTGATTGGCATTTGAATAGTTTTGATGATAAAAAATAAATATAAAAAAAATGTTAACAAATGTTAATTAAGTTCAATTTAAACACCCTGAAGTCATTTTATTTGTAATTATTTGGTGTGGCAGATACTAAATTTTGTAATACATAATCAAACATCACTGTATTAATAATAATTATTCAATGCGTGTCACAATTAACTTGACAAGCAAGGTCACAAGAGTTTAAATGACTTTTATTTTGCTGCAAGGTGATTTTCAATCATGTTGTGCTCTTTTGACTCTTGTCTGTGCTGTGTAAAAGACACGAAGTGGTCATTATCTGGACATTGGAGTGCCGCAGACTAATCACACTCGCGCTGACCTGCCCTGTGCGGTAAACAAGCGAAGGGGCTGCCGTAATAATGGATGCTTTTAAGTAGGACGACGACGGGGTGCGTTCGAGCCGAGCCATCTGTTTACACTGGAACAGATTTAAAGTCGCCCTTAAGGCCGGCGGTTTCGAGGCCCGCTAGTGCTCCCGTGTGCGAAAGTACACACGGCTAAATCACACAAAAAATTCCGTGAGCTGAATAAGACAGGAGACTACTGTAATGGTATGGGTGTGTAGACTTCTTCTGAGTGGAAATACTGCATGTCTCGCTATTGGATTATAATGATCAGTGTATGGGGTAGACTGCATGAGCGTGAGCTAGAAATAGCCTAATTTCAACACCACAATGAATATGGTTTGTAAAGTGTGATAATTCTTGATTTTTGGGATGTTTTGATGGGAAATGATGAAAAAAAAAGCCTTTGAAAGAAGACTTAAGTGAATTTTAGATAAACTTATTTACCATTATCAATGAAATAAAATAAAATGATAAACAGAAAACATTTGCACAATTTCTCCTCACATCCATCATGTGATTTCTCATCTGTTGAAGCTGTTCACAGACTTATTTTGTGCTGAGGCCATCTCGAGGGAGCACAAGTCTCACAGGGACAATTTGTCCAGAAAACAGCTACTGGAAATCTGTTTGCACAAAGTCCCCAGAGCCACTTGGGTTTATTTATTTATTTCAAGTATTTCAATCCAGCATATTGCGATCCAACAGGCCATAAATTATAAATCCCCTCATCAATTCACTTCACATGCTTTGCACCAATTCTCAGTATTAGAATTGACTTTTGATGATATTCTCAGCACCCAATTAAGAACTCGTGCTGACATTGACTTAAAACGACATACGCTGGTTCCATGTGTAATAACTTAGAATTATTGTGCTTTTTCAGACTTCCCCTCAAGCTGTGGAGTCATTCTGTTTTATGACCTGGATAAATACGAACAGCAGAATGTTTTCACCCGCAACCAAACAAATTTTACAGAGCCGAGAGACTTCAAGTTGCTAATATTGTACTGCCATCTAGTGGCAATCCGTGATTCCATTGTGACATGGATAAGTGCGGTTTTTTTTTAAAACGACATATTCCCCCCAAGTTTGGGAATTCATGACATTTTAGCAATAATCGGACGCCATTTGCTCACTCTTTTATCTTTCCTTGGGGTCTGTCGTCATGGGTCTGCATTGCTGCAATTTAGTATGTATTGTAAATTGCACATAAATCATCACGTCTATGGTGCTAATGAACACATTTCCTTCATCCTGTTTGAGGGTCATGTGTACAAATCCCCTGGGATTCTTTGGTTTAACCTTTGGCCACAATTAAAGCATTACAAAGGTCCTCTGGGAGGATTTTGGGCTGAGTCAGGATGTGCGGGGCCAGGCAGGTGTCAGCTGTTGCTGCTCGGACTGCAGTAATTAGCCATTTATTTTTCGTAGTTAAAATTTTCTTGAAAATATGCTCTATGCAGTGCCACTAATCTAAACACAGTATTCTGATTAATTTTGTGTTTGTGGAATATGATTTGGAAATGAAAAATCTACCGTTTTTTTTTTTTTTTTAAATCAATCTTTGGTGGCGGCCATTTTGCCACTTGTGTTGCTCACGGCACGGGTAACGTCCAATCACGGATCCACTTTGCGAATGTCACTTGACCAAACTTAAGAAAAGAGTTGGGCCGTGATTGGTTGTTACCTGAAAAAATCTGTAACGTAGACAACAAGTGACAAAATGGCCGCCCATTGTGAGGGGGGAGGTGTTTTTTTGCTGCTTGCGTCATGTTCCATCATCAAAATATTAATCAGAATGCTGTGTTTACACAAGTGGGGGTGCATAGAGCATATATTAACTTACTATTTAAAAATATTTTTGAAATACATCACATTCTTCACCAGGTTATGATTGAAATAGTGTGATTTAATGGCAGTTCCCTTTTTTTCCATTGGTGAAATGGTGTAGACGCATGTGCAGGAGGTCAGTCATCAGGAGACAAAATATAACTTGTAAACAAGCATTAAGAGGCTTAGATGGTCTTTCAATACTCGAAATTCAAAATTGCACACAACTGATGCTGTGGTGGTGACGTACATGCTGTAGTGCCTAAAGGTTGTAAATTATTATTATTTTTTTTGGGGTGGGGAGAGAGTTGGCACCATTTTGGCATCTCCCTGCCCGGTCAGCGCTATTAAAAAATAATTATAGAAAATAAAATTCACTTAAAAAATTAGTATTAAAAAAATCATTTGAAAAGATTCAGAACAGTCAGGTAGTGACCCACAAGCACAATCTATAAAATGATCTGCAAAATGGTTTCTATCTTGCTCATGTTTTTTTTAAAACATGCAACAAAATAATTCAGAGTACTGTGCTTTTTAAAAGTCTATCTCTTAATATAAAACATGTAAAACGGTACAGTGTCTTGACTTGAGGATGTTTTGTTCGTGCAAAGTGAACCGCTGGTCGCCTTGTTTAGCTTTCGTCGGGCGTCTGCACCCTGCCGTCTCCCAGGAGTCTCTCCCTCTCTCCCACACTGCTCTCCTCCTCCTCAACCGCCAACCCAGCGCAGCACGGCATTCTGGCCAGCAGAGGGCGGTGCAGTCCGTTGTAGAGCGCTGTTCCCACCAGGAGAACCAAAAACCCGAGCACCTGCAGTCCGTGGAACTGCTCCCAACCCAGCGCCAGGCTCACCACCCAGATAACCAGCGTGCGCAGGCTGTCCAGCACCATGCGCGTGGTGGCGCTGATCTCCTTGGTGACGCTGATGCCGGCAAAGTTGAAGAAAGCGATGCTAACCGTGTTGCCCAGCAGGGCCAGCATGATGAGGGGGCGGAATCCGATTTGGCAGAAAGCGTCCAGCGCGTCTTCCAGGACTTGCCGAGGGTTGTCGCTGAATTGGCCCACGTGGATGAAATACATGGGGATGAGCAGCAACGACAGAACAAAGAAGCCGAAGAAACCTGGGCACAGAAAAATAGTCATTCCAGTGCTTATGTATTTGGGCTATCAACTTCTGGATCACAATCTCAGAGTGGATATTTGCTGTACCTTCAGTTCCAACGGCCCGCAGAGGATGGACGTCATGTTTGTAGACAAACTTTTCTTCTAGGACCATCTGCACTGCGACAACGACCTGAGCCATGATGATCAGAAGGTCACCTGAAGGACACGATAGAAAGGAGCTGCGGTTCAAAGTGGGTGGGGCAGTGGGTGATTTTAGCGATTTCAATTCTGAATTTCTAGTTGGACCGTTCATTTTGTACGACGGCGTATTAGGGCCACATGTAAATATTACTGTGCGGGGGCAATATTCGGAGAAAAAAAACTCGCAAATTCGCCACTTTAGAAAGTCGCAAATTTGCAAATCTGTCATTTTATAAACTCGCAAATTTGCCACTTTAGAAAGTCACAAATTTGCAAAAAAAATCTGAGAAAAAGAACTTGCAAATTTGCCACTTAAGAAAGTCGCAAATTTGCAAATCTGCCACATTATAAACTTGCAAATTTGCCACTTTAGAAAGTCGCAAATTTGTAAATCTGCCATTTTATAAACTCGCAAATTTGCCACTTTAGAAAGTCGCAAATTTGCCACTTTCTAAACTTGCAAATTTAGGAGGTCTTTTCTTCGGAATATTGCCCCCACCCTCAAAAAAAATTTATACGTGGCCCTAATACGCCTTCATAAGTTTGTTCAGAAATACTCCCCTCCGCTGGCCACGTCCAAGTAGTACAATTATTATGGTTCCACTACTTTCAGAGCACGATCTAGACATGTCAAACTCAAGGCCAG
Source organism: Festucalex cinctus (assembly GCF_051991245.1). Taxonomy (NCBI): domain Eukaryota; kingdom Metazoa; phylum Chordata; class Actinopteri; order Syngnathiformes; family Syngnathidae; genus Festucalex; species Festucalex cinctus. Next base: position 14,738,731 of record NC_135431.1, read on the forward strand.
ACTCCTCACCGGTGATGACGTCACTGAGTTTGTGGGTGTCGTCGTGGTGTCCGCTGACAAAGTCGGCGAGGCCCACAATCACCAGGCCCAGGATGGTGACGAGGATTCCGATCCACTGGCTGACCAACAGCCGGCGCCCGAGGAACGCCACGGAAAGCAGACCCGTGAAGATGATGACGGCCCCCCGCAGCATTTGGAAGCTGGAGGCACTGGTCATGTTGAGTGCTAACAACACAGATCAGAAATTTATGGGAAGCCATTTATTCACCTCCTTTTCTCTCAAAACTTAAGACGATTAGAGGTGAAATTCGCCTTAATTGTTGTACTTACTCATTATTATTTTATATTACGTAATATTGTCGGGCAATATCATATTTTATTTTTTAGTAGAAAATATGTCACTACTTACCAACATACATAGTCGAAGTGGCCAACATGTCACACATGGCAGGCGGGAAGAAGAGAAGAGGGTTGAAACTCTGGCCCGGGTTCATGCTGGGCTCGGGCCTGCGGCGGTCATGACAAAGTAGGAGGTAGAAGACGCCCAGACAGCTGAACTCCCCCAGGAACATCCCCACTGCCTGTGTGACAAAGACAGATGAGCAAACTAGATGATGACGCAATCTTTTCGAAACCACAGCAAAGCAGTTACCTGGACAAACGGGTGCGAGAATGCATGTTCAGGGGTTCCATGGCAACCCGGTGCCCTGAATGTGTCTGCCCATCTGTCACAAAAGAAGACGTTATTACAGTCAACACGTTACAACACGTTCATGAGAAAAACAATTTGACTTTCTGGTAGGGCTGTGCAATTAATCGAAGTTCAATTACAATGTCAAGTATTACATTGCATAATTACAAATTCAGCATAATCGTAAAAAAAACATTTATACTCATTTTTGAGTTCTTGAAATTTATACATTTGCACTTTTTTTTTTAATTTTAAAATAACTAATTTAATAAATTTTGTTTCATCCAAAAGTAACTTGCATAATTAGAGCGTTTCAAAGAATTGTATTTGTCTTAATATTTTTTATTTGTGTTTTTACATTTAAGGTACAGTTTTTGTACCAAAAAATAAATGATCATCATCCTGCACATGCTGCACTACAACTTCAAGTTTTTGGCAACATAAATAAATATATATTATTATAAATGTATACTATTATAAATTCTGTTTGGTCCAAAATGAACTTACATAATTATAGTGTTTATTTTTTTTAAATTGGTCTTAATATTTTTAAATGTTGAAACATGTTCTTGTTTTGTATCAAAAAAAATATTTGTTTTGAATAATCGTGATTTCAATTATTGTCAAAATATTCATGATCATTATTTTTTCTATAATCGAACTTTCTGGGTCAATTTGACCTGTCATGCAGTGTCTGACTTGGGTGGAAAATATTAACGAACATTACTCACAATTTCAAAAATATTTAGAGTTGTTAATTGAGTCATTAAATTTACTACTTAAAAAAATATTTGACCCACTTGTAACATTGTTTCTCAGAAACATTACTCGTGTTCTTGGAGAAAGTGTCAGAAACTGCAAAACAAATTCCAAAACATGTACTTAAGACCAATTCTATAATGACTATTTTCCGAAGCTAGAAATCTTACAACGGGTCAGTTTGACTCACAACATAACAGGAAGGTTAAATTGCTGTTTTGTTTTCGTTTTAGTAATAAATGTGTTATGTGTTTAAATTATATTTAACTTGCCAGATTTTTATCAATTTGCATAAACAATTTATGATGTGGGTCTTGAGCTGAAAATATTCCTCTATAAAAATGTGTTTTGCATTAAGTAGCACGTTGTTGGTGGATTTATTTATTATAAGTGTTGGGTGTAAAAAAATAAATAAAAATAAAGTGTTATAGTCAGGATATAAGAGGAAGCATAACTGATGCGTCGCTTGTTTCAGTGTGCATGACAAGGCAATGTGGTTTTCCAAAAGTGACGACGCGGCACTTGGACCAAGCTTGTCCCGTCACGACATCACAAAACAAAGCGGCCTGTCACCTGATTCCTTACGTTTAATATACTTTGGTTAAAGTCGACCAAACGAGGCGCACCGAACGCCGCCTCATGTGACTGCAGTGAAACTTGAGCTGATAGTAGCCGTGTTCGTCTGCCTGCCTGCAATATGAGCCGCTTGTAAAGTCTGCACTGAGTGCTTTGAACTTTAAACTGCACTCGCTTGAGCGTGGATGCTGCTCAGCTGACCCGCCGACAATGACGTCACGTTTGTGAGGCGCGCGAGTCAAGACGGCATAAAGCTGACATCACATATCATCGGGGAAGTCAAGAAAATGGATTCGCTTTACGCTTGATCCATTTTTTTGACATTTCAAGACATATCTTAGTGATAAATAAGTATGCTGTGCTATTAATGTTGACTTTTGTGAGTCTGGATGACTTAAAGTCCCTGTTAAGTGAAAATAAAAATGTCTTGTGCCGGTGTGGAGGTCCACATACGATAAATTTAAGTCAAATTAAACATGACGATACATGTATTAAATCATGAATGAATAGCAAATAATGAACTACAATAGTAAATAAGGAATTTTATTTATTTATTAATTATGAATATAAAACAAAAATGTGTGGCTTATGATGATGATGATTCATTTTCCTTACACGTTTAATTAAGCTTTTTGTTGTTGTTACCTGACTTATATCTGTCCATTTTAAAAACAAATGTGGCCCCTGAGAACAACAATTTGCCCCTCCCTGGAAAACATAGATGATGTCATGACATTATTTGATTTTAAGAAAAAGACCTGTAATACTCTTAATTATAAATATTGCCAGTCCTGTAGAAGCATGTACCTGAGCCCAAACAGGTTAAGGCATGCAACAAGGCATGTTGTTGAGTTCACTGAGTCACTGTAACTTTGGTTGTTCAATCCTGTTGTGAGTCGTGTTACTCTCGTGGCAGTGCTCTTTTCTTACTTACATACATTACCACATGAGTGTTTATCACAACACACGTCAACCATGCATCCGCACGATCAGTCGACAGTTTTGTTCTTAGATAAGCTAGCATCACTTGGTAACAGTTTGAGTTAATTAGTAATTACATGTAAATACGATCGAGTGGAACAGCAGGAATACAAGAAACTCAACTGCATCTACTTTGTGTGTTATACAATTGGGAAATATGTTTTACTGGTTTATTACCACATTTTGTGTAGTAATCTGAACACTGTGTCTACGCCGTTATAACGTTCGATTAACAGTTAACGTTAGCCTAGCATCACAGCACAATGGGCAAAAAAATACAAAGCGTACTACTTACTTCGCCGACAACGTGTTAATCGAGCCAGTTATCAGCATAAGTCCCGCGAGGAACAGCTGGTATTTGGTCCACGCCATGCTGGGGAAGACAGGACAAATGAAGCGGGGACAAGAGAGACCAAGTAGTAGTCTCCAGTCTCCGTGGAATCCCAGTAGAAAGTGAACGCCACATGACAGCTCATAGTCAGCTGACTTCAGGCACAACAACATGATGCCTTCAAGTTTATCGTAATTTTGGAAACTCTGCTAAGTACATCAAAAGCAAAACATCGCGTTGGACGAGAAAACCCCCCCACAATGCTTGTATTAAATAAAATAATTCTATAAAGACTTAAAGTGCACTTCAATAACAGGATCAATAATAGTTATTAATAGATCAATAATTTTGTTTTGTGAAGCCTTAGATCTTTAAAGCCAAATGTATGCCTCCTATAGCCTACGTTATAAAGTGAATTCAAATTTAGATATCTTTATTATGATTATGATTATTCTCCATTTATATCGCTAACGCTGTAAACGGAATTTAGACGTGCCAGCGTATAAAGTCAATCCGCATTTTTACTGGGTAAGTTGAATGCATCATGACGGCCATATTGGAAACCACCAGGGGGAGACAAAGACCAGCTACAGTCGATATGAAAACGTTTAAACACTTCTTTCTTTCTTTCTTTCTTTCTTTTTTTTTTTTTTTTTTTTTTAAAATAATTTGTTAATACGCCGTCGTACCTTTATAACTTAGCTGGAAAAAAATAAAATATTTTATCAAGAGTGTAGAGTGTGCGCGTTTTCCCAAATAGTTCTTATTATAGTAAAGTGTGTCGTCGTCCCCACTCCCAAATTTCACTCCTGAAGTACCATGACTCACTGTGGTTGCAAGCCAGTGCGTGCTACAGATTTGTAACTGAATTTCCTCCCGTCTGGTTTCACTTCGTCTCCAGATACTTAAAGAAGTATAGTGGCAACATTCTGCTCCTTGCTCACAGAAGCAGAACATCTTTACTTCCACTCTAGCATTATAACTGCTGATGTGGACGAAGAAGCCATCATTAACAGGCCTCTGAAACGTCATATGACAGTTTTGTGTGCTGCTATTTAAATTGCAAATTCAGCATCGTCCGCTCACGAATGTGACGTAACTTTTACTGTTCTCATCTATTCTTCCAGATGGAAGTATATTTCTAAAACCAAATCATATGCGTGATGTATGCTGAGTATGTATAATGTCACAATGAAAAGCTCAGAACAGTCTATGCAGTGTTCTTTCACATATCAGGACTTTTCCAAGTTTTCCAACCATTTGCACTTGTGACCACTTGACCTGATTATGTCATTCTGAGTTTTGGTGAAAACCTGGATTGGTCGCCACTCAATCACATGGCACATAGAGACAAACAACCATTAACACTCACGTTCACATTTGATGAACATGTGAATTAACCGAATCAAATTTGTCGGTACTCAACAAACTTCCACAACAAAACATTTTTCCAGACCTTTGTAGTGACATTTCACATAAGCCCCATTAACGGGAGGTCTATTGTTATCACTGGAGTGTGAAATGATACATCTGAGATTACAATAGTCAGCTAAATGTCGCTATCAGCTAATGTTTACTAGTGAATGAATTCTATTTTTAGCTGTCTGGGTCTAATGAGCCAAATTGTCTTAAATGACAAAATTGACCTTTAAGTGCATATACACTACATCTTATTGTTTTTTCCATCTTTATTTTGCTCATGATGATGCAACTTTCCTGAAGTCTTTTGGTGGACCCCACAGAGGCCCACCTGACACTTTGAAAAATTAAAGCGACACCTCCAACCATATTGAATTATACATACAGTGATGTCACGTGTGTCAAACAACAATTTGTATAGTATTATCTGTTTTACTTAGTCTCATCCTCCTTTGTTAGCCACTCCAACTACATCCCAATGTGACTTATCTCACAAATCAACTTCACTTCAGGCAGAAGGGTAACAAAATGCTTCGTAACCCTGAGTAAGCCTTTTTTTTTTGCGTTTTAAGAGATGACGAATTCCCGCGGTGCCGCCTGACCCATGACACGCCGTCCTTTCTGTCTGCCCCTGCTCTGCGACCATTATCTACTGTATCAGCAACACGCCAGGGCGGTTGTCGTGACCGCGTGCGAGCCACCGAGGGCTGTCATCGGTTACGCAACTCGGACTCCAGCGGCGCTAATAGCCAGAACGGGTCTTCGCGTGGTCACGGGAGGCCATCAAAAACATGTCGCTTTAGAAATTGCCTCATCCCCTTGAGAGTTTCAAAGGCGGGGTAAAATGGAAGAAGTTCTTTTGAGACTATCGACTGCTTGAAATTCACCGGGGGCACAGCTAATTCATACTTTTTTTTTTGAATATCAAACTCAAGCCCACAAAGAAGTTTTAAAAGGTCATTTCATTAATTTCATTTCTTCATTTATTTCAGGTGGTGGTCAACATAAACAGGACAACCAAAACAATTCTCCAATCAATACTTAATTAAAACCTGGCACAAAAAGGAGGGGGAAGAAGAAAACGTATTTAGTTTCACCTCATTATCATTAAAATTAATGTTAGAAAACTTTTCAGCTACTTGCTGCAAGCTTTATTGTAACAAGCACACATTTTGCAATAAACATAGAACAGCAATGTATTTGTCAATGAAAAAAAAAATCTGTTATGGATTAAATTGAAAAAAATCATAAAATTACTAGTGCTGTCAAATGATTAAATTTTTAATTGATTGACACAATTTTCCGTAATTAATCGCAATTAATCACATTTTTCTACTTTTTTTTTCTTCAAAGCTTGTAAGTGACATTTACTTGAATAAAATTGTGGAATTAATTTAACTCAGTTTAATTTAATGTACAGAGTTAATGCTTTAATTTCGACAGCCCTAAAAATGACTAAACATCGTTAATTTTGTTTTTGTTTAAATTTAGAAATAATTAATTTACCGGTATGTCCAGCCGCCTTTGGTATATTTTAATTCCCTGTTCACAGTGTGTAAAGCCCATTACTGTCAAGGCGGAACTAGGAGTGAACCCAAATGCACAACTCGAGCTCAAAAAGGTAGAAGTTCTTGAAACTTTTAATGAACAAAGTACAACAAAAAGTCACTCATCAGAGGAAAATGGACAACGATCAAAGTGCAACAAAAAATCACTCGTTAGAGGAAAAAACTGGAATCAAAGAGTATACAAAGTATCAAACAAAAACTGCAACAATAACTAAGGTCTTACTTGGGCGAGGCTTGAAAACAAGGCTTAGAACTCTGGCACTATAGACAAGACGAACTAGCACAGGGCAAAGGGAATCAAAGACTACACTGTAGTGTTTGATACCTGTTTTCCATTGAGTGTGTGTAGTCACTACACACGCTCAATGGAAAACAGGTGGAAACAATCAGGGCGGGGAAGGTAATCAGGAAACAGGAAGGGCAAGTTGTCTGAAAAGGAGGGAGGAACACATTTACCAAAATAAAACAGGAAGGACACAAGACTAATGAAATTGTACTTCTTAGTAGGAATGTAACGATAAAGGCAATATCGTGATATTAAAACTGCCACAATATCGTCGTCGTCATGTTCACAATATTTAAAAGGAACACATCTGTTAAAAAAGGCAGGTTGATTTCCATTTGTGAAGTTCTAGCACCCTCGAGTGGCTAGTTTATTAGTGCAATTTAATTTTCATTAGGGATGTTTTGGCCTTCTTAAAATCTATGCTAATTGTCAGATGAAGGGGAACCTAATTTGCTTGTGAAGCGATAAATGTGTGCTTGCATTAGGAAATAAGTTCCTCAATATTGTTATTAGAGATTGTAGGTGGTTTATATGCATTGCTGTTATTTACAACATCACAATATTGTGCCTTTTTTAGTATAAGCTCTTTTTTTTTTTTTTACAATATTGTGATCTTTTTTAAATAACCCCCCACCACCACCACCACCACACAATATCATAATTATCGTATCGTGACCTTCACCACAAACAACGTCAAAATCTTCTGATGTATATAGATCCATTTTAACATATTCTCCTGTAAAATAACTTTGTAACCCGCCCCCAGCTACACCACAAATACCGTATTGTCCCAGTTTATTAATAAAGATTGAACGATTTATTGTATCAAATGCACAAAAAGGTGGCTGAATGTTTTCAATTTTTCCTCGAAGAAAGCAGCTCCAATCTGGGCTAATCAAGCAGGCTGTTGAGGATCTTTTCCACAAGGCCTGGCATATTTTCCTGCAGATCATCTGGGAGGACACCTAATCATAAGTGACACCGAAGCAGGACTGCAGACATGACGCTAATCTTAGTGGAAGTCAGAACCATTTTTGAGCCTCTCAGCGTTTTTCAGCCTCCAAGATAAAAACGCAACAATTGAAACCGTGGGGAAAGCTGCGATGCGATACCTTATAGTTCAGCGTCTTACATGATTCTATTTTTCTGTTAAGCAAGCAAATAACGATTGCAAATCTAAATAGGTCATTTATATTCATTTGTAAGCATCATATTGTAAACATAGCTGCATTGCATAAATATCTACATGCTAAACAAAAGTGTACATCTCAGCCTGACCTGTGCAAAAAAAAATGTCTGTCAAAACAAGCTGGAGGGCTCAAGGTTGTCACATGTGACACAGCATGCCTTTCGCCCTACAATGAGAGGGTGTTGATTTTTTTTTTTTTTTAACTAATGTATTGTGACACAGGAGACGGATGGGCTTCAACAATGGATGACAAGATTACACTTATGATTGAGAGGTAACATGTGAGTCCATTCACCTACAAGAAAATTTGTGACGTCAAAATATAAGGCAGCTGATGCGTTTGATGAGGTCAAGGTCATGACTTTTACTGTAAAATATTCTTCACCGACAACTCCAGTTGAGCTAACAGAAACAGAAAAGGCCTTCTTCAAGGGTCCCCACAAAGCTTGAAGCCTAAAATGAGATGAAAAATTGAATTTCAAGTTTAATAGTTATTATTGCAGTAGTTCCACGCCTGCCCGCAATAGATGAATTTCCGCGAAGTAGAGGTCATAAAAATAAACAAAAATATTTTTTTTTATTTTGGTGGTGAGTATACACATCTACTGAACCATAACGAACCGACCACACAGTTCCCACCCTTGTAAACACTTGTTAAATGAGTAAATTTAATAAGAAAAAATAGCTGTACTGTACAGTACAATAGTTGTGTTGCCTTTAAGGCTTTTGCTATATGAATAAATTCATGGCTTTAAATAAAATGTTAAACATATTTGTCATTAAAAAGGCTTTACTAATTGTTTGGATGGATAATTACTAATTTTATTTCTTTTTAAAGGGAAATAATTAGCGCTTAATGCACTTCCGGTTTTAGATGACGGACTTCCGGTTTCCGCCGATGTACTCCAGGTTCGCGACGAAACAACACGTCCGCCTTCACTGAGCAGTATGGAAATGCTTTCCACTGCTGTCCACGTTGAATTGTCAGACAGGAATGCCGTAAGTTTTGTTATTTTTGTATTTTTAATACTTTATACATATGAATGTGAATATTAATGCTTGTTTTTGTCAATGGTGTAATAATAATAATAAATTCAATTTGTAATGCACTTTTCATCAGCATGATCTCAAAGTGCTTACAGAAAATAAAATAACATAAAAAGAAAATAGGAAATAGAATAAAATAGGATTCTCAATTAAATATCATAGGCCTGTCTAAATAAAAAGGTTTTCAGGCCTGATTTAAAAGAGTCCAGGCTCTGGGTGGCCCTCAACTGAGTTGGGAGTCTGTTCCAGAGTTGGGGTGCGGCTGCGGAGAAAGCTCTGTCTCCCATGGGGGAGAGCCTGTTTTTTGGGATTTTGAGGAGCAATGTGTTTGAGGATCTGAGGGTGCGGGTGGAGGATTGTAGCGTGATCAGTTCTTTGAGGTAGGTTGGTGCAGATCCATGGATACATTTATGAGTCAGTAATAGAATTTTGAAATTGATCCGGGAAGCAACAGGGGAGCCAGTGAAGTGAAGTTGAGAATGGGAGTAATGTGTTGTTGGTGTTTTGGATATATTGCAGCTTCTGAATGGAATTGTGAGGTAGTCCGGTGAAGAGCCCATTGCAGTAATCCAGTCTAGAGGAAATGAAGGCATGGACCAGTTGCTCTGCTGTTGTGAGGGAGTGGGACGGAGTCTTGAGATATTGCGAAGGTGGTAAACCGATATTTTGAATAGATGTTTTATGTGATCTTCGAAGGTCAGGTGAGGGTATAAATAATTTTGGTATAAATAATTTGTAGCACTTTTGTCTGCAATAGTGCTACAGTACATAGCGAATGATTTATACTATGGACCCAAATAAAAATCTGTGATATGATGAAAAATAGGGGTGTTAAAAAAAAAAAAAAAAATCGATTCGGCGATATATCGCGATACTACATCGCGCGATTCTCGAATCGATTCAATAATCGGCAGAGTCGATTTTTTTTTTTTTTTTTTTTTTTTTTTTTTTTTTTTTTAGGATTCACACCTTGAGCATGGAAGAATGTTATATGAACGGCACATTAAGCCTTAATATTTTTATTTTAATGCTGTTCAAACATGAAACAGATTACAACCTCTATAAGACTGAAATTTAAGATAAATAAATAATACATTTTCATATAAATCTTGTACTCTACAAGCTTACTGATAGTATTTTCTAAATTTGAATGGAAAAAAATCGCAACAATCGACTTATAAATTCGTATCGGGATTAATCGGTATCGAATCGTGACCATTCGTATCGGGATTAATCGGTATCGAATCGAATCGTGACCTGTGAATCGTGATACGAATCGAATCGTCAGGTACTAGGCAATTCACACCCCTAATGAAAAAATAATAACATTTACCGTTTCATCATCAGAGTACATTTTGTACAAATTCTAATGAAGTCACTAAAGTTGGTCTCAGGCCTCATTGCGCCTGCTCTCTTTTTTTTTTTTTTTTTTTTTTTTTTTTGCTGACAGCGTTCGCTGATCGGAGGGACATCTTGAGCAAGTGCCAACAGCTTGTATGGTGACAAAGCTGGCTTCACGCATGTCTGAAGCTATGTAAGCAGAATAATTACCGAGGAGGATATGGGTGGGAGATGGGGTGGGGGGGGACTGTACCCGAGTCAACCGCAGCAATGCTGGAGGTGACGGTTATGCAACAGCCCGGCTGTCGCAGCATCACATAAGATGATACCCTCTACAGTATCCTCTTTACTGCATGTCAATTATTCCAGTCTAATATATTATATTCTAATAAACTATATAAAACATTTTGCAATTGTATAACAGCCCAATACCAGTTGGTAAAAACACTGTCAATAATTGTGCATAGTGGAAGTACTGTGCAGTATATCATGTTACACTGTAAGCTTTATGTTACGTACTAGCCAGGTTTGCTTATCCCATCCTCCAAACAATGGATTTTGTAAAACACCTGTTGAAGCCTTAAGCCCTTTTCGCACTGCATTTAGGAGGGTGCATCGTGATGTCGTCAAACCCAGTCATTGTGTATGTGGCGAGGGGCAGGGACCACGGAATGGAGTGCAAAGAGGAGTGATTCGGTCTTATTTTGTATACAGTACAAGTAACTGCAAGATTAAACCATCCAAGCTCCTACTGAGCCATTAGTTTTCCTGCTCATGTCCTCATCTTCCTTCTTGAAATGAGCGAAGTCAGGGCTTTATTTTGCAACGACGACGGTTACATCTTGTCACATTGCGGTCTAACCAGTGGCAAAATATCCATTTTTACTTCCTGGTAGGCTGCTTCATCAGCACTTCCAAATATAGGCACACTGGCAACCGTTCATTTCGTGACACTGAGTGAGTGCAGTGTGAAAAGGGTGTGAAAAGGTGTTTTCAAGGTGATATGATCTTCTAGTTTTGTGTATTTACTTTGTAAAAATAAATATTTGAGTATATGTATCATCCGTGACTGGAAAATGTTATTCCGACGTCTCTTTCAACACACGAGGTGACATTTCCTCTCCATGTGATTAAGAGAGTGTGGCGGGCCTTAATGGCATTCACTGCATGAGAAGATAACGACAGCCAGGCTTTTTCTTAGGTTTCCTGTGAAAAATGAGTTGGCCTAAGCCAACCGAATGGAACACTAGCCACTTTGTATGCAAAAGTAACGGTGCTGAAAGAAAACGGAGGAAGGTCTTCACACACCAAATCCTCATTGGCTCATTTACCGCTCTAAAAGTACTCAACCAAATGCAGTTTAGCGAATGATGACAATTGATTGTGAGTGGTGTTGCACCTTCGTGAGGGTGACACTTTAAATATAATCTTGAGACGTGAGCTCTGATTAGCCCCCTCAATACCTTCAACTGGTTTTGTGTTGATTAACAAGTGTTTACCACTAGAAAACACCACGTTTAATTTATGGCAGCAATACGTCATTCACACAAAACTAATCGAAAGAAGTACTTAACGAATCATGTGGGGAGAATCTGATCCCGTCATTTGTGTACTTTAAACCTTCAGTGGTGATTACCAGTGTGACATCACTGACTGTAACTTTAGCACCAGTCATTAAAAAAATAAGTCATAAATGTGACAGTATAGTACACTAGTTCTGACATTTCATGTCAACTTGCATCATGTAATCTGTTGCACACGGACAGTTCTAGTATCAGCGGTTTAAGGGGTGCTGAGTTCTCAGGCAAGCAAGATCAATTTAACCATTTTGTATATTTTAATGTAATTTCAATCACACTTGTCAGTCACACCTCATCAACTAACTCCTGCCTCACAACATAATTGCTGTCAGTTTGTGAAAATGTTACGTTTCAACAAAGTACTATATGTTAACATAATTCTCTAGCTTAAAGGACAATCATTAAAAAAAAAATACATCAAATAATGTTTTAAATTTTAGGGGGGCTGCAATTCAATTTAGGGGTGATTGAGAACCCACAAAAAAGGCCTAGAAACACCCATGCTTTAACATCAATCATCAATTGAACATCAATTGTTAAAAAAAGCCACTAGCAATTATTCACTGTATGCATTATTGGAGACTTCTGAAAGCATCTTTATAAGCTTAACATGCAATATAATAAAAAAATGTTACAACTATTTTGTATTTTCCCTAATTCAGTTCTCAGACAACTTCAAGCAGTAATGAAGTCAGAAGGACACAATACAGACCACTTGAACGCATTAAGTACTGTTTTAAACCAAAATATGTTTTATTAGGAATAAACTAAACCCATCCTGTTAATGTTTCACCACAGACATTGTTGACTGCAAGTCAGGTACAACTATCTGCAAGTAGAAAAATAGATGTCAGAAATAAATGTCCACATGTTTCGTGGTAACATTGTAAAGCCAAATATTGCGATTAATTAAAAAAAAATCAAAAAAAAATCACAGGGCTGAAGGGTAAAAGGACACTGCATTGAACGCCTGAAATAGTCTGATGTGCATGAGGTTCAAACTCTGAGGCCATATATGAGGCATAATGCCAATAATCTCAGTCATCGACACTAAAACATTTGTGTTTTAAATTAAAAACAAACACACGTAATATGGTTTCTATACAACAAGAAACAAATGTGCACGGACTTCCAGTGTCCTAATTAAAGCATACAACAATCATCTAAGGTGCAGCAGTGAATTAGATATGATTTTCTAGAATGTACAAAGTGAGTTTTAACATGCAAGAATTGTGATAGAAGAAAACATATTGACAGGTCAACACAAGTCAGATGAAGAAGAAGAAACACAAAAGATGGAATCATTTCATTTGTATAAAACTTTGAGGTCTGATTGGAGGGCGTCACTAGTGTCCCATACCTCCGCGTTTGATTGTGAACAATCATTCTTAACTTTAACATAAAGTATCTCAGAGAAACAAATGACAAAGCCTATTGAAACATTTGGCTTGAATATGACAAATGAAAAGACACTGACACTGTTTAGTACGTTTACCGCGGGGGTGGGGTGGGTGGTGGGGGGAATCCCTCAATAATGTCAGTTTTCAAATATATACAATTTTTTTTTCTTTCAAATTTGTAGAACATATACAGTCTTTTAATTTAAGAAAGGTGATATTTACACGTAATATCTCCTGTTCCCTTTGTCCCTTTTTGACTAATCCTGCATTGCATTACCAGAAAATCACAATGTCCAACTGAAAGCACAGGTGTGCAACAAACTAACTTTTATTATCGTGAACATTGTTTCATTTTCAGTTGTCAGAATTGTGTTAACAAAAAAGGGGGTATTTTGAAATCAAAAGATGGGTAAGGTTTACACTTTAGTTAGCTTAGCAATTAGCATGGCTTCTCTGTCTTCTATCGTCATCGATACGATACTTGTCAGAATTGCTAATCACCACCATTAGGAGACGATGATTACGGACTCTGCGACGTGTTTTGTTTAGCCACACTATCTAACCATCTGAAGTTTGTTGCTAGCTAGTTGGTGCGGCATAAGTAGCACTGAGCTTGCCTTAGCCGCGACTGAGTTCATTGCTCCTTGTTCATACGCACGCGTACATCCTAGCGAAGCTTTTGTCGGAAAAACTTTAAAATCTGTAATTCTCAGTTTGGATGAGGCACAAAATGCGAATCTCGAGCTTTGGATGCATGTTTTTTGACGTTGGACGGCAGAACATGCAAACTCTACATCGGATGGCTAAAACCAGGATTCAAACCGCCAACCTCAGAACTGTGAGGCAGACGGGATAAGCTACTGTCCATTTGCACAGAGGTATGCACTGTTATTGTCAATGACTTGTGCTTAACAGCTAAACTGAACAACAGACGCAAACACCGGTCGTCTCTTCAGGACTGAAGTTGTCAACCCTTGATGTCCAGAGCTACCATGTTTGCTTTACCACATGGCAAATTCAAGTGGGCTTAAGCTTGTGCCTTCCTCAGCTGGTTAGATGGAGCTCCTTCGTTTATTGAGTCTCCTGTACGCGCTGATGCTGTGCAGACCAGTGGACACTGAGCTGATGCCTGAGTGGGGCTGAAGACTGCACATGCATCCGTTGGAGTGAAGGGGGTTGGAGAAGGCTTCTCCCTGCTCCATGTAGCTGTCCGAGTTGGAGAGGTCACGTGGGATGATCATCGGGATGGAGTATTGCAGCTTCTCTCTGCTCTTGTACCAAAGGCAAGAGCACATGGACTGGAAGTGCAGCACCTCGGCATAAACGTTACGCAGTCCCCGGCTCGCCGCTCCTCCCCCGCCGCCTCCGATCGCGCTTCCTCCAGCGCACCCCGACGCCGTGGAGGAAGGGGACGCTTGGTCTGTCGAGCACAGCCCGTGTCTGCCGACCTGGCCGTTATGGGCGAGTAGGGCCCTCTGCTCGGCGTCCCTTTTCTCATCCTCGGCGTTCATGGTCATGAAGCGGAGGACGACCAAGTTGAGGAAGGCTCCGATCACAGCAAGGCCGGTCAAGATGTAGATGAAGCTGAAGGCCACGTAGTCCAGCTTGGACTGCAGGTCGCCGTCGTTTTGCAGCGCCACGTAGTCGCCGAAGCCGATGGTGGTGAGGGTGATGAAGCAGTAGTAGAAGGCGTGCAAGAAGCTCCAGCCCTCAAAGTGGGTGAACGCAAACGCCCCCACACACAGGGTGCTCATGCACGATATAAAACCCACCGTCACCATGTTGAACATGGAGACCTCGGTCCGCCTCATGCCGAGGCACTTCTTCAGGCGATGAAGAAGAAACCGAACAAAGGTGTTGATGCGTTCGCCAACGCTCTGGAACATGACCAAGGTAAGAGGGATGCCTAGGAGGGCATAGATCATGCAGAACACCTTCCCTCCATCTGTGCTGGGGGCGGCGTGGCCATATCCTGCGGGACGGGGACAAAGAGAGACGGTTACTGGGGCAGAACTAATGAAATCTACTGTCCGCGACAACGAGGCTGTGAGGGAGGCAAGCAGGCGGGAAGAGAGTCAAACCTGGTGGAAGCTGATTTGTACTCTTTAGGCACGTCTTCTGATAAATTCAAAAATGTACAGCAGAATGAAATTGCAGATGAGAATGCGCAGCAGTGTAGCGGGAATTGTCGACTGTATCGGTGTACAGAAGGGAGGGCTTAAATAATTCATTGACAGTCTCTGCAGAGTGGCCTCACCTAATCAGTGTTTTGCATCTAATTAGCCCTTTGCATCTTTTTGCGGCTCAAATGAAAAGGACACCATAGGGTGTATTGCTAGGATTTTGTTTTGAAGAGCGAGAGCGCAATTTGGACTATGATAACTGTGTTATTTATTAGAATCAGCCATCCTTGTTTCCATTCACCTCGAACGCTTAAGAGGTCAGAATGGGACAATCCAGGCGGTATAAATCCAACTTCCCACTTTCCTTGAATTTAGCATTTGGCTAGCTAGTCCAACGCTAGCTGCAATAAACTACAGTGTGAGCATAATCAAGATAAGCGCTGTAATAAATAAATAAATAAATAAATAACGAAACTAATGGTCATTGTTAATTCAGACAATCAATTGTCAACCAATTGTTTTTTTAATATACATGTATAATATATCTGATACTAATCTAAAATTGACATGTACGAGACTGCAAATACAATATTTTCTTTAAAACAAAAAGCCACCCAAGTGAATGACTTTTCTTTCAATAAAGATCGAAGAGCACAGCCCGTTCAAGTGTGGCTCAGCTGTCAGGAGATATCGGCAGTGCTGCGTCACCTGATTGACAGCGATACTCTTCAACAGCAGGAGCTGGAGGCGACAAGCCCCAGCAGTCCCACTGCTGTGTGTAAAATTTGAAGAGGTCCGGATCTTGCCTTCTCACCCCCTCCTGTAGCCTGTGCCACTCTGCCAGCAGTGAGAAAGTTCTCAAGAGACGGAACGTCTCAAAGGCATCTAGATTAAAGCCACCGGAGCTGCTCCATGTTGGAGGATCCAAGTGTGTGTAGTTGGAAAGTGTGAAGTGATTTGTGAAGTGATAATAGGGTTTGATTCAATAAATGTCCTTTGGCCTTTTGGAAAGACGTACATTAATGTTGAGGCAGCACTAGTGGTTAGCATATCTATATTGCCACTTTGAGGTTCATGGTTCGGATTTGTTTAATAATATTTGAATGTCACAATATTGTTTATTTATTTATTTATAAATAGCAAGTATCAATACCTCTAGTTGAATATTTAGGCACACGCAGGAGTAGCTAGCTGGCTAGCATGAAAGCTAGCAGCTGCATGACAGAAGATACCAATCGAGCTTTGTTTCATTTACCAGAAACAAAAACGGAACAATTATTTGCCCAAGTTTCATGGAAAACAAAGATTTTATAGACTTGAAAAAATAATTTCTTCATTAAAAATTATGAATTTTCTCGATTAAAAACAGTCCATCACTCTGCCTCAACCTGAGGCTGAAGCTTAATTGTCTCTTAACCTATATTCTGTAATCATCATGTGAATGGCCACATGGAAAACCGCATTTGTGATAAGAGCCTTAAAAAAATTTATTATGCAAAACTAACAAGCAGGAGAGGCTTATAAATGTCAGTGGAGCACAGGTGCACCCGAGTCACCACTCTGCTGCTTCTCATTAGTACTTGTGGTCATTGAAGAGGACCTTTTAAGCTAAAGCCTCGAGATAGACTTCATTAAAGACCCTTATAGTGCCTCATTTTCAGAGAAAGGGTAAAAAAATATTTATATTTAAATTTGAAGATTTTTTTTTTACCCTCTAGTTTTTAATCCTCCCACATTTATTTTAACAGATGTACCGCTTTGGTTAGCACGTGCCACATTAACACTCAGACTAATTGATAATGTAATCATGAGCGCTGGGTTCATCTTTCTGGTCTTGTCAGTGCTTGTTTGTCACATAGATAAACGCTACCCAGGGTACTTGAAGACAAAACTCAACCCACTGCACCCCCGCGTCTTTATTACACTCATTAATTAGGCGCCTCCAAGTGTGTGCTTTCAAACGACATCAAAAGAATGGCACGACATCAATTGTCCTGTTGGTTCAAGCGCACGTGTCATTCTATTGTATTCCCGTTGAGCACTTGAGGCCTGGTTTGTTGTTGACATCAAAACACAGTCCAGAATTAATTTGTCATGTAGAACATTTCTCAGGACCATCACTGTACCAAATTTTATCTTTTAAAAAATATGTGCCTTTGTTGAATGAAGGTTAGATACACAAAATTCATGCACAAGAACACCAAAGTAGTATCTCATAATGTCTTCAGAAGTGGAAGTTGACCAAGCATTGCACTGCCATGTTGTTTAATGCAACCACAAGTGTGCATACCGCATTGATCCACTTGAGACAGGGAGGCAAAGGTGGAAACCGGAGCCCTCTGGATATTGTTGTCTTTGTATAATTGCAGCAGCGTAATTAAAGGATAGAGCGTCTCATGTGACTGATTGAGTTAAACGCTGTGTGCTCTAGTGAAGGAGGAGTTAGGGAGCTTAAACAGCACAGAAACTTTTGAATTATAATGCTATATATATATATATATATATTTTTTTTTTTTTTGAGCTACATATATCAGCCTGTGACAAATGGGAAGCTTAAGTCTTTTTCTTTTGAATTTGTTTCAATGCAATGAACTAATCATGACACAAATTGTTGATTTCCTCTTTTTTTCTTTTCCATTATAATTACTGTGTATTTTTTTTTACAAAGTACAATATTTTACAGTTCTATTTTCCTTACTTAAAGCACAATTCAAACATTTTTGTTGTTTCTTAGGGGTTGCTGGAACGGATTAATGGCATTTCCATTCATTTCAATAGGGTAAGATGATTTGAGAGTGAGGTAACAGAAGAAAATCAATTTATCTCAAGGGACTACTGTATTAATATAGGTGATTCTTTAAAAAGTCTTAAAAAATAAAAATCAATTCAGTTCTTTACAAAATAGGGATATGAGTGTCAACCTTTCATGCTAGGTATTACTGTAGTCCCGAAGCCAGGGGTCTCCAAGTTCGGTCCTCGAGAGCCCCTATCCAGCCTGTTTTCCATGTCTCCGTCCTTCAGCACAGCTGAATCTAATGATCAGCTAATCGGCAAGCTTTGCAGAAGCCTGATAACGATCCCAATCATGAATCAGGTGTGTTAGTGGAGAGAAACATGGAAAACAGGCTGGATAGGGGCTCTCGAGGACCGAACTTGGAGACCCCTGCCCTAAGCCCTGTCGATAGCATGTGTTTATGCATAATACGTATAAACAAGGTAGTGCATGTAAATAGTCCCTGGTTTGTGATTACACCTGCGAATGAGTTGATCATATAGCGTTCATTTTATTTATTGTATGTAAAGTCGTTGTTCCTGTTCATCCATAAATATAAAAACATAACAATGGCAATGTTATTGATGAATTGCAGTCATTTGCAGGACTGCATTCTGAACATACAGGTGGTCTGAACAGTGTGACGTCACCCTTATCTACGTTTACAGCGCACTTTTAAGAGGCCGCACACATCAGGGAATGTTCCGCACGACTGCAAATAAACACGGATTGTGTTCATATCACTTTGGAACAGGCTGTCTTCGAGCAGGGGCCCGCTCGCTTTCCCGGGATGTTTTTTTTTCTTTTTTCCTCTCTCCACGGTTTGCTTTCATCTCCAGCTGTGGCGGGCCAAAGACATCAGCATCCTGACCCTTCAGACTGTAACTGACCACAAAACGACGCCAGTGCAAAAGTTGACCGCGGTAGCAGATTTTCCCACATTTGGACCCACAGACAGACTTCGTCTCTTAATCGCAGACACCTCCAACTCCACGCGACCCCGTCGTGTGTTTACTTTGGCACTTGAACACAGCTTTGGTCCCCTGGATCTCACTCCATTACGTATGTGACTTTTGACCTTCTTGGCAGCTGCTGCGAAAAAGAGCATGTGAGCAAAGCAGTGAGTTCGAGGAATTTCAGGACAAGAATAACGACCGTTGCTTTATTTTTAATAATGCACCAAAAAATAACGAAAACGTTTATTAATCATGGCAGTCTGAGTTGACTTCTCTCTTTAACGCTGCAAAAAAAAGTATCGGTATTTGGACCTGTGCGAGATCTTGTCCTACAAAAACAACACAAATATTCATCGATTCGTCTTTGCGCGTCCGACCATTTAAGCTTCTGTTTTCGCTCTCACCGCAAAAATAAAACAAGGTCCGATTCCGTGCGTACTCCTCAGGTTCCTTTTTAGGGGATATGAAAAGAAAACTTGGCAGACGTGAAGTTTTCCATGAGCTCAGTAAGCAAGCTATTCCAAGTGGAGTGTGAGATCTCTACGAGGGGCTGACTAATTAAATAAATCACGTGATTTATGGAACTGATACACGCTGGATGCAAACTTGTTTTAAAAGTCACAACACAGCTGGACTGAAAGGCGGTTCGCGTCATCGGATGTGGGGGCGGACACGTCGGATGGGGATGGGACTAGTAAAGGTCATTGAGGATGGGAAAGATGAATAAATGAGAGGTTTAGGAAGCATGGAAAAAAAATCCACAAAAGAGTTTTCTGTCATTGTCATGGCAACTCCATATTTTGGTGGTTTATTACGATGGTGGACCAGCCAGGACTCCATTTGTATTGCTCACAATTGTACACGGTGTGATAACTCATCACACGCTATGACGCTAACTTGATCATATATTTCACGTTGTAATAATCAACACTGTTTGAGTGCAGCAATAGCAAAACAAACAAAATGCAATTTTAAGGTCCATTCAGGCCAAAGCAAATATTTGAGTCACGGGCTTTTAAGAGGTCATCTCAAAGAACTGGCGGATGTGTTTCAAGCGCTCCATTTGGGCTTTCAAAGTGCGCCCGTGTGGGCAGACGAGAGAGGAAAAAGTGAAGAGCAAGAACACATGTTGTATAATGAGATACTGGAATTTCAAATAGTTGCTTTTGTAACACTGCCAACACATACAGTACATGCAATGAAAATACAATATACTCAATCACGAGATCGTTTCTGTGGTCCATGTGATCATTCCTGAGAAATGAAATTAAAAAAGGACCCCAAGACTGGACAACACAGAAAACTGATTGTGAAAATTTGCCTAAAAATTAGCGATGTACTTGCACTATATAGACAGAAGTATTCAGACATATTTCTTAATCAATAAATAAATGAATTACAGTTTTAATTGCTGGTTTGTTTTCTAACCGAATCATTAGGTAGCTGCTAATTTGCAGCAGGCATGGCAACCATGTCCTGTTGTCTGATGAGACCAAGATACACTTTTAGGTTCACATGGTGTCAAATGTGTGTGGCCACACAAAATATTGACACTTTTGGTGTTTTCATTTAGGGGTGTACTCACTTTTGTTGCCAAGGGTTTTGCTATTATCGATCTCATGTCGTTATTAACTATATGGAAGAAATAAGTTTATCTTGGTCTCATCAGACCACACAATATTTAGCTATTAATGACTGTATTTTGAGTTGTTCTGGCAACCAATATCTTGGTAGCTTCATCACTATGGGTAGTTTTTCCCGCTCCTTTTTACATTACACTTGACTCCGATTCAGAACAGGTTTGATTTTTACCATATGGCAGTCATGCTTCTAACATAAAAACATGTATAATACACTCATGTCATTAACTCATTCACTGCCATTGACGGAAAAAGACGTCAAATGATGCATTTTTTTTGCTGGCCTGGCATTGAATGTGTTAATAAACAGCAGCACTTGACCTAAAAAAGCAGCAAAACCTCCGAGCCAAGCCTACTGTCATCTAACACTGTAATTTCACGCCTTATGTTTTATGGAAATTTGGTGTGCAAAAATAGCTTCTTCCACTTTTGGCTCATTTCTCCGACGTTTTCTCACTTGACTTATATTCAGACATCTCCCACCTCCGTCACCCTTCCTGTCTGTGTGCTCTCTTGTTTTGTAAGGTGCTCACCTGCTGCTGCCACCTGATTCCAACGACATGTGCCAACGCTTGGGCAGAAAACCGGTACGGTGGCTTTTTAAGGGAGCAGATGCTGTCCTAAATTGACATGCGCTGGCAATGTAGGTGGCCACATGACACGCCGATCACTTTACTTAGTGAAAGCGTTAATGCAATATGGAAAAAGGCTGGATTAAAAAGGGACACCGAGAGTCCCGCTGATAAACATCAAAGCCCGGCGGCACAAATTACATTGTGTGCATTAAGCGGCAAGCATTACGTGTCCATGAGTTGATCTTTTCGTGTACTGTTACAAAAGCACTTACTGTCTTAAGTAAACATTATGGAGTTGTAATTCTAAAGTCCTGAATGGTGCAACCGAAGATATTTTAAAATGTGTAAAACATTTGTCTGTTTTGGCAAACTACTTAAGAAGTACTGTGTTCAATTATTGACTGTCAGCAGTACAATCTAATCAGAATCAGATTTATTGGCCAAGTATGTTAACCAGAAGTCTCCAAACTACGGCCCGGGGGCCATTTGTGGCCTGCCGTCCATTTTTTAGTGGCCCGCGACATATGCTAAAAATGGCATTTGACTCAGTTCAAATAAAATAAAAACAAAAATGTTTGGAGATGGTCAAAGTAAGAATGTTAGGTAAGAGGGTGTCGAAAAACACAGGTGCTATTAAAGGTTTAGGTTTAGTTCACTAAAACTAACGAAATAACTAAAACTAAAATTCAAAAATCAATTTTGTTAACGAAATAAAAACGAAAATGCTTTTTAAAAAACGTCAACTAAAATTACATTTTATGTTTACAAAACTAACTAAAACTATAATTATAGCAAAAATGTTGTTCGTTTTAGTCTTTGGTGTGATTTTTTAGTAATTTATTTTGATATCAACCAGAATAATGACGTTTGAAAGTATGTCACACAGAAGTGACGTCATCCAGCAGCAGCCAATAGAAAAGCACCTTCAGATGACGTCGCTGCAATTGTGTTTTTTAAATATTGCGCACAAGTAATACATTTTTTTTTTTAAACAAAAAAACTAATACTAATACTGAAACTAAAACTAAACTAAAACTAAACATTTATTAAAGGACTAAAACGAATGGAAAAACAGAACCACCCTGAAAAATAATAAAAACTAACTAAAATGAAAAATTCCATAACTATAATAACCCGACTGCCATATTACAAATAAATTGGTTTATACACTGTAGCATTTTTCTAAATATGCAAAAGCACAAATAAATTATTTGTACAATTTTTAGGACTAAAAAAAGTTTGGACACCCCTGATGTAAACTCACACAAGAAATTTGTCTTCAGTCACAACTTGTCTGAGAAACCCCAAAAATTACAATCACCAGCAGATGGAGACAGAGCAGGAAGCCTGGCGGTTCGCTAAGTAGCGCTCTGAGTTTCTTAATAGTTTTAGGAGAAAAAGTCAGATATGTACGAGTGTAGTTTTAACTGAGTGTCAGGTCGTCTTGACACCCATTTGTGGGACGACCACTGCTTTGGGTGAACCAGATGGTGAATGCTGGCAGATGGGGATTGGAGTTACTCCACCTCCGCTCAGTCTGCATTCACCTTACCACACCGGGTCACACAGGCACTGAATATCCATCTGTGGCAAGACTTGATATACATGACAGATGGGACGTCTCTTATACATCATTAATGTTATATTGTGGCTGATGAGAGAGTCATGCAAAGACTATTCTGTTTCAGGATCAGTTCTATATTAGTTATTAACTTTTGGTGTAGTTTTGCAAATTAAAAAAGTAACTCATATTCAAACAATGCTCAAACTGCACTCGTGTAGCTTTAGCATAGCAACACTGGATTATTTATTTGTCTGTTGGCCAGTATACAAAATGCAAGCTTATCTTTACTTTCCAGCCCTAGAGTCTCTCCACATTTTAGAATACATTTACATTTGAAATGGTTTTTCAGCAATTATTGTAAAACCCACTTGTGGTTATTGCCAACCACACTTGTCACAATTTGCCCCGGTAGCCTGCAGACGGGAAGCCGAAGAGCCATCCCTTGTGACGGTTGTGATATTGACATTACTTGAGAAAGAGAAAGGCTCACAGTCTGTTGTTTTAGCCCAAGGTTATTAAATTGTCTGTATTTCAATTTTCCTGCCTACTTAATGTGTACTCATAAAGTTGCAGTACGATGGCGGCCCTCAAGGGTAAACACAACTCACCTGTGACTGTTATTGTTATCATTTGTGTGTGCAGTCATTCAGGTTGGATTGTTGAGATATTAGGCAGATGCTGAAGACATATTGGGAAAACAAATTACCCTCGGAGATGGTCCATAAGCGGGCGAGTTGCTTGCCGCTGTCGGATCAAATCACTCCGCTGCTGTGAGCAACTTGGAGTGGACATGATGTCGTTTTCTAGTTATTATCCATTGGGAGGAAATGTCGTTTATTTACATAGACCTGTAAATTTGACTCATGTACTCTTTATTGACTCACTCACTGGACATGCCCAACACATATATTAGTATCTGTACAGAATGGAATTGCATGGCAAGATCATTTGATTTGATTTGATTTTTTTATTTAGTATTTATAATTTTTATATATTTTATAAACAGATTCCTGAAGAAATATCAGCCACACTGGGCAATATTTCTTTTGTAGTCCTGCTCACTTGAATGTTGACACTGTGCAATATCTCTGCACTATAAAGTACTGCAAAAGTCACAATTACATTTTTTTAAAAGTTTGCTGTTTGAAAAGTGTGCCAGGTTGTCACCAATGGGATGACAATAAACTCCAGAAAAACAAACTGACTGTCTATATACGTCTATGGTACACACTAGAGTGCAGAACACCCCCAAGGCCAATCTGACACATGTTGGTCTGAGTATGAACATTGTATCAATACATATACCAATGCCTAATATCTTCTTATTAATCCTGCTTAAAAATTGTAATATCGCCATATCAAAGTAGACCACCTTGAATAGATTTCATGATATCAGAATCGTCTTAACTGGCCAAGCTAAATCTCTGCTTCTTTAAAGGGAGGCACAGTATGAACCTGGAAAAAACAAAGTTTTTTTTTTTTTTTTTAAGAATTAAAAAAAACATATATACAAAAAATGGCAAATTTGAGGAGTTTCAGCTAAATAGAGGAGATTGGCAAAATAATTAGAAATCTGGAAAGTCCTCATCAAGACATTTCATTTGTGGTATGACTCAATGTAGTCATGACAAGATGCTAAATAATAAAATGTTTTTTTGAGTGGCGAGACAGAAAATCTCCAGTAACCGTAGCTCTCCTATCATTGGAAATGCTTTGGAGACCGCACTCAGCGCTTCGGGCGGCATATCAAAACACAGTTGGCTGATATGAAAGCCCCCTGCAAGAAATGTGTGTGTGTGAGAGCGGCATTTCATGATACTGCGCCTTCCCCCAAGGAGGAATTCTCTCCGTTAGGTCGTGCGACTGCATGTTTGCTTTTTATGTCACACAGAAAGTCGTTTTATTTTGCGTTTTAAGCCTACGGTTGTATAGGAGACATTAATGTGCTCCAGAATGCAATTTTGGAATTAGAGCAATTTATTATGTTTAATGTTTATTTGTATGCAGTTATATTGGTGTATAAAAACGTTTCATTCACAGAAGAATTTTGAAACAGTAATCTATACCTTTGTTACATCCCAGCTGGATTACTGTACTGCATTCGACTTTGGAGTCAGCCAGCCCTTCCTCAAATGTCTTTAAAGTGCAAAATCCTACAACTTGCCTCTAAAAAAAAACAAAAACAAACTTATTTTTATCATTCCTCGGCTTTCACACTTTCAATTTCACACACTTGTGTTGATATTCTGCATGTTCAATTGTTTTATTTTTCTATCAAATTTTATGTGCATGTGTACGAATTATGTAAAGGCAAATGTGACGTTCCCATTCATATTTCCACATTCTAACAATCTAACTCTCATACATGGGTGTCCAAAGTATGGCCCAGGGGGGGCCATATTGGCATATTCTATAAATAGGTCTAATTTTATGAGAAACAATAGAAATGTTGAATGATTAATCATAATAATAACAATAATCATAATAATGCACCTGAAAACTACTGTTTGACACTAAGTTGAGAAGTAGTTTTTTTTTTTATAGGCTTTTTTTTTCTTTTTTTTTCCCCCCTATCTTGACCTACAGCACATTATTACTTCTGTACATAACCCTTGGTGGAAAAGTTTGCAAACCTCTGAACTACTTTACTTATTCATAAAATAAATATTAAGTATGACTGCTTTGACCAGGAATGAGAGGAGGGAGGAGGAATGTGTTATTGCGTGAATGGTGACTTTTGGTTTGAATGTACAGTGTTCCCCCGTTTTCCACTGGGGCTTGGTTCCAAAAAATAAAATACCCGCAATAAATGAAATCCGCGAAGTAGTTAAGTAAGACATTCATTTATTTTGAATGTTTGCTCTAAAACCCCTCCATACACAGTTTATACACTTTTCTCATCGAGACATTCACATTTAAACATTCTCAATGTTCAAACCTTCATACATTTTATAAAATAGATACATTTCTCCAAAAAAAAAAAAAAATGCATGAAAAATTGCATTACACAAATCTGTGAAACAGGGAGACCGCGAAAAGTGAACTGCGTTATAGCGAGGGAAAAATGTACACACATAAACACAGCCTGCTTCAAATGGCCTCATTTGTTAAATTCATTGGCAGGTTTGTTTGTTCTATGGCGCTAACAACTCATTCCATTTCAATCTATGAGCAAATGTCTTTTGTTATTGTTTTACAAGCGCATCCACATTTACATCCTGTGCTTTTAAAGGCTCCTTAACACAAATTCCTCCGCATTTCCTGTCTCTTATCATTTCCAACTTTATGTCTTTCATCTTGGAATATGTATAAAATATTTCCCCTGCAAATTTTCCACAGCGAGTGCGAACAAAATGTTTCTATGAACCCTGATCTTTTCTTGTAAACGTTCTCTTACGGCAAGCAGGAACTGCAGCTTTAATCCAATCATTGTTCTGGGAATCATAACCAAAGTGTCGACACAACTCACGTTCCCAATACCTTTCCTTTTCGGGCCTCGAGAGGAGAAACGGGGAGACGGACAGTCATGTCAACTCAGAGGGAGGCTTCTACGCACATAGCTTCATGTTAAGTCCCTGGAGTGATGAGTTTCTTTTTGGGAGGGATTTGGGATATGGGGAAAAATTAGACAGAATTATGATGAAAGGAAATAACCAGTTTTAATTCTGATATTATGACTACACGACATTTTTGCTGAAGTGGTGTTACTCCTTTAAGTTGGGGACAATACACTCTTATTTCTTTGTTGTGAGATGGGGGATAGCCAATTCTCACAACAACAAAACTTAAAATATTTAGAAGAAGAAATTTTGACAATAACTAGAGCTGCAATAAGCTATAAAGGGCCCTTACAATCCTGGCCACATTGGGGTACTTGCAAAAATGCTAAAATATAAATATTTTTGCTAGGCCTTATGTGTGTGCAAAGTGTCATGAGTTTCACTTAATTTTCATTTGCAAACAGCACGTCGCCACAGCAACAGTGTGAGACAAAATAAAAAGCATACAGTAACTTTTAACTTCTTAATTAAACGACTTTAGATGAAACACCCAATGTATGAAGATGATCGGATACATTTTTTAAGAGGAGTTTGTTAAAATATGACCTCTATAAAAGGGCAAAAATACTTTCAAATTTCAAAATCAAAACAAAATGGTGGACTTCATGTTTGGTTTACGGTATGCTTTGGCATGACCATACCATTGCACTTTTTTTTTTTTTTTGTTGCTATGATGAAATGCCTTTGTAATTAATTTTAAATGCCCACTGGCAGGATTTCAATTAAATTTCATTCAATCTAAAATCTCATGGTTGCATGGAGCTACACAAGTCATATTCCAGGGCATGAGATTCTAAGTATCCTTCTTTTCACATGAACAAAAAAGATGAGAGTTCAGCGAAGCGAGTTAGAGTAAAGCTTATTCTTCATGTCCGTCATGAGGTGTATATTTATAACCCGGAATAAGGTCAGAAGGGAGCTTCAAGTTAAACATACTCAGCTCTCACTACCGTGCACTATTTGGTTTGGTTGAACTCCAATCGCGACAATCCGGCTGGACTGTGCGTGGAGTCTAATAAATACAAATGTTTTGTTTAGCGAGTCAGGCAACTTTCCATTGAGGCTGCGGAGCATAAAGGAGACAAGCGAGAGGCCACTCGTGAGTCACGTGAAGTGAGCAGGAGCAGCAGCAAGGAGAGTCACTCCCATCAACATTATCGGCTTTGATATACAGTACCTATGATTCACAACACAAGAGTAAGAATTTCCATTACGTCAAATTTTCCGTGTGAAGACATTGAAGGTAAAAAGTCCATAGAAGTTGGATGCAAAATGAGTTTTGGATGAACAATGCTTTGAAAAAACACTTGAACAATATCAAAACAAAACAGCAACATACCAACTTAGCTACAAACAAGAATATAAGCATGTGTCAAAATCTTAAATGTTAGAGTGCATTTAAGGTGACTGAATTCCTACAAAATTACCACAAGGACATGTTGAGCTACAACAATGCTCGCAGGTGTTGCCCCAAATCTATTTATCAACAAAGCAGCCCCAGCCTGCCAACCTCGCTCATTGTCTCTCCCTATTGACCACATGAATAAACATCATGATCTGGCCAAACACATGACAATGAGATATGAATCTCATAAACCAAGAGAGATGTGCAGCTTTGTTCTTAAATATTAATATAAAATTCTATCTGAATTAATGGCAGTGATGGGAAGTTTTGGGATAAAAAAAAAATATATAATAATGACAGTAATGATAATGTGTTCAATGAGTTGATTTTTACAATGATTAAAAGGATTTTTGAATGAAATATGATGATATACACCCCACGGAGCTTAGAATCTGTCTGCCAGTAGTTTGATCAAAGTCAACAAAATTGCAGCAAAATAGCGTTTTACCTTGCGCCAAAACTTAGACATGGTCTGACGTAAGATTTGCTGTTTAAGAAATAGAGCTATAGCTGAATTTATTTATTTATTTTTTTATTGTACCAAGTAATCAAAGTGAGTATTATTTAAAAGTGGCAGTAATTATTTCTGTGTATTTAACTACATTTCAGAATCTACGAGTCCAATAGGTACTCAAGTATGTACTTAACTTGATACATATTACTATTAACTCAGACTTACTATAAAAACAACATCATTGGTGTGGCAGAAAAATTACCATTGTCTGAAAATCAGAAGTGGGAACATTTATTATTATTATTATTCTCTAAAGCTGTTAAATGCCGCTAATAATGACCATATATGGCTGATCTGCGGATCTGTATGTGGGGTTTGCTCTTCTTGGACCTGGTTCAGTGGAAATCGGTGAATACTTGACCAGACAAGCTAAGTGCTATTCCATCCACTAAATCTCTCTTAGTTTCCTCTTTCCACTCTGTTTGTGGACACTCTCAACCTTGCACCACTGAAACTTCACCCACTTGACTCATGCTACATTCAAACACCAATGAATGAAAATGACAGCTATTCTATTGGACATTTTAAGCTATCTTTGCTTTTTAAACTGCATTCGAGCTCACGTAAAATGCAGTGTTAGTCATTTAGTGGCACCTCCAAGACATAAGTGACTCAGAAACGCTGAGGCCATTTATTCATTAATGGCACAGTTCAATGTCATCCCATCAAGGTCCATTGTGTGATCTCACGGATAGGGCATCTATTATTTCCAAAACATCCATTTGTTAATGCAATGGCTGCACGTCATATTGCGTCATAGTGAACGCACATCATGAGTAAGACGTCATTAAGTGAAAACTGGCCCTAACTGAGTGATTGCTGAGAGACGAGCATTCACACTAATGCTACAATTGTTTTAATTGTAATAGCAGCACTAATGCTGTGATTGGTTGGCAACCAGTCCAGGGTGTCCCCCGCATACTGCCCAGAGCCAGCTGAAATAGGCGCCAGCACCCCCCGCGACCCTTGTGAGGAATAAGCGGTCAAGAAAATGGATGGATGGATGGATAGCAGCACTAATGGTTATTGGTCCAGTTCAAAATTTCTCAACCCAAACACACAAAGGAGATTTTATTTGACATTTTTCATCCATTATAAAATATTTTCCACTTATATTTGTTTTATTTTTGTTATCCCTTTTGTATATTTTCTGTTTGCTAGCAATGTCTTGTAGTGTATTTCTACATAATATACTGGACTCAATTCTGAATTAAACTGTTGAAACTACATAATTCTGTCATTTATTTTTTAATTTAGCGTTTCATTTCCAAATGTCCAATTCTGAGAACATTTCCCACCAACACCAGATGCCATAGCTTAGCTTCAGTTATCCATTACCTTCTTCATGGAAAAGTTATTGTCTTTCTGCCACCAATGGTGAGTGAATAACCATGATGCTAATGTAAGTAATTAGCATTAAAAATATATAGCTAACACCTCTAAATATGCAATCGCTAGCCATGCGTTTTTTTGTGTGCCTGAATCACTGCGTGTTATAATAGAGGAGGGACAAAGTTAACATATTTTATTCATCCATCATTCGTGTGGGAGAAACATTCAATTACGCGAGCGTGAGAGCGCTTGTTGCCGCACGTGTTTGCTCTGTTTTATTGCGCTTCACATGTACTCTGTTGGATTTAAGGAGAGGTGGAAAAAACACGCTTTGTATTTATGTAGAAGCGTAGATACTTGTGTTAAAAATATTCTTGTAAAAGTAGAAGTGCTGTTTCAAATCATGTTTTAAAGTAAAAGATTACACGTTATATGTTAGCTAGCTAGCTAGCAAGAGTAGGCTCTACTTTGATGCTGTCAAAATGTGTTGCTACACTTTGTTGTTTTTTTTTCCAGGTTTAATGGAGAGTTTTTGAACATGGGATGCTTAGAGAAACATATCCTTCCCTTGGTGGTCTATAAAACAACTAACCACATTAAGCAGCACTTCAAGAATCATTTCAACAAAATCACAAGTACCCATTTTCTCACTGATGGTTTATATGCAGGCATTATGATGCAATTCAGTTAGCACAGCATGCAGTCTAAAACAGCAATAGCAATTTATCTTTCAGTTATGAATGTAGTCAGTGAAGCAATGTTTGTAAATTTTGACTTGCTGTTGAATGTGAGCTGAGAATAAAATGTGTTTATCTTCAAACCATAGACACACAACCTAGATCTATCCCCTCCAAAACTAGCAGTATAACTGACAAAATACATTGAAGTACAAACCTAAAATCTACGGACTATTATGTACTTTACTCCGCCTAAGCTAACTGTATAAACAACAGCTACATATTACATTTTTGATCTGGCGACTTTAGTGTACATCAGATAACAGCCAGAGGATGTGAACCATAAGTCACTTCTCATGTTTGTCCTCCGACCTTCATGTGTGGTCGCACATGGGACACGTGCCCCGCCGGTTTCCTCAAACAGGCGATCCCTCTAAGCCTCCATTTTTACCACATGACCCTGTCCAGCAGACATGGCGCTCGCCCAATCTCCTGTGATCTTAACAGCGTTTCCCTTCTGGACATCTGGACATCGTATGTTGTTCAGTTAGTAGACTTTGACCTTATTTCTATTTTGTAGAATGACTGTATTATACCCGAAATAAATGATATGCCTTCTGGTTTCATTTTTAATAGCCGGACAGTTTTAGCAGCAATATAATTTCTCATTTGGCAGCGTTTGTATTTAAAAAGGCACTGCAGCTGCAGAACATTTTGGACTTTAAGGTGACCCCCAATGTTGTAATTCATCCAAATGCTCCAAGCTCAAAAAGCTCTGATGTGGAACAATGTTGTCTATTTATAAAGGTGTCCTCTCAGCTCGGTTTTGTGAGGCCAGACACAACATGTTTGCATGGCTGTGCTTGATTTGATGTTATTGACAACATGCGTGTATGATGTTTGTATAATTCATCATTCATTTTGACTTTGATCTCTTTACAGATTTGATACTTGATGGGATTGCTGTTCAATGAATACCATGTAATATACCCTATTATTACTTACGTTTTAATATGAAAAAAGGAAAAAGTCGATGGATATATTACTATGAACACAAAATACGTACGATACTGGAAATATTGTCCAGTTTGTGAGCAAAATAAAAGGGTCACAATTCTGAATTATTTCCATTAAATGATCATTCCAAAAATGTGAAGTTAATATGTGATTGATTAATATGTGAACTGTAGGCTATATATGAGAGGGATGGTGGAAGTTAGAGAGAGAGAGAGAGAGGATGATCCTTTAACATATAAAGTTCAGTTCTGCAAAAATAAAGCAGGAACATTCTTTTTTTTTTCCTGCAAATTCTCTAAATGAATGTGATTGTATAAATGTTTGAAATTTGGACGTTGTATTCTCAGTAATTATGTAATAAAAAACTAATTTTATTCAAACATATCAAGAAACATAAGTTTGCAATGATCAATTTTTACCTGTTAAATATAAAGTTTATTTCATGTTTTCTTATTTCATAAATTTGTGCGTCTATATTTTATGTTTTTTTTGGTTTTTTTGTCCAATTGTATTGTATCATGACTTTTATTATTCCTTTTCACAGTATATCTTTATTATAGTTATTCTTTTAAAGACGACTATTTGCCATGCCTTGAATCACTGTAGTGGTCACATGACCAGCTGCTGCAAGTGGACACCTGTGGGTGCGCAGTGTTCATTTGACGAGTTTTCAGCAATGTTTTAACAACATCTCCCAACATGTACTTTTTGTTGTCCCGTGTGCCAAAACTCAACAAGTCCCCCCTCTCAAAACAGGCAGGTTGACTTACCTATGGTGGTGATCACGGTGATGGCGAAATAAAAGGAGCCGGTGATTTTCCACTGCACGCCGGCTTTGTGCGGCTTGAGCTGCAGCACCACCTCCTCCAGCCTCTCAAAGTCCGGCGCGGACAAGTTGAATTTGTGGAGCAACTCGTCGCGGCGCCGGAACACGTCTCGCCTCTGGCTCTTCTCCGTCTGCGACTCCAGCGCGTCGAAAATGGCCGCGCCCACGATCAGGTATGTGAAGGTGCAGATGATGAGGGTCAGGGTCCGCACGTTTTGCCTCTTCATGGTTGCGTGCTGCGTGTCAGGGGGACGGGCCGAAGAGCGAATCTGGACGACGGGGAGCTGGGCTGGTTCATGGTTGTGCTGCGCTTCTGGGGTTGGGGGGGGGGGAGATCCGTGTTGTACTTTATGAGGCGGGAGCTGTCCGTTCAGCACCACTCCCACCCCCGCACCTACCCCACCTTGCATCCCGGCCCTGCCTCCACCGACTCCCCACCCCTTTTAAAGACCAACAAGGGAAGCGACGTCCCGTTTAATCCTCATTTCAAAACACTGCGTGAACTCAGTCAGTTTTATTGTGTAAATGTTGAAACAAAAATTAGCATCACCACCGTTCAAGAATAGTAATTGTACACTTTGTTAATACATTTTCAGGTATCTGTACTTAACTTGAGTACAATATAACTTTACAGTTCACGTGTTTTTGCTTTGAGTTACGAGCAAAAATTGGCGCGTGAGCTTCAGATGCTCTGCCACTAGGTGGCAGCAGTGCTCTTCACATCTGGCCGCCATCAGTTCACGTTACCTTGGTTTCTCACCTTTTCCATGAAAGAAGAAAGAAAATGTAGATGAAATACATTGAATTAAATAATAAAATCATAGGAATGTACATTAGGGAAAACTGTGAAAAATAATAGCATAAAAGAAAAGTAGCACAGTGTTGCGTTAAAAAGAAGCAATTTAAAGAGAACAAAGAAATAATCTGGTTGCAAAAAGTTAATGGACAGCAGCATTATTAACAAGAAACTGGCGACATTTTGTTTTGTTTCTCTACACTACTGTGAGGACGTTCTCTGTAATTGTCAGTTGAAAGGAAACTTTTCCATCTATGTGTGCTCTCAACATGACTCGCCTACTCAAGAAAAAAAGAAACAAAATCCTGTTGCTAGCTTGCCTCTGGAGAGATGCTCTTGGGGACTTTGGCTTTGCTCAGCACGGGCAAGAAGAAGCTATTTTTCCAGTCACAATTAAAAAGAAGTTTATGTTGATGTACAGTAGTGGAGTTCGGGATTTTAAATGACGCAAATGCCTTTTTTTCAAAGCGTTATGTAAATCCAAATAGTTTGCCGTGCAAAATATGAATCTGTTTAAGTTGCTGAACCTTTTGAATTACTGTATGTATTGTCTTATTTTTAATTGAAAATTTTAAATATTGCATTATACAATAAAGCTAGACTCAGTCTTCAATTCCACACATCTGCCATGCCCGAAATAGCTCTGGCTTCAACAACCAGGTCAGTCAAGTCAACTGTGACTGAGCCTGCCTAAATCCTCCAATCACATCCTGGAGTTTTACAAGCACCCGCCAAATCGATACATTGATTAATCCATGACACTTTGATCACAACAAGTGGCTGTGAAAGCAGCCCTGTGGCTACCAAAGGTTCCTGGCTCCATTCCTGGTCGTTATTGCTGCCCACAAACTGCAAATATTTACTATGTGATGCACATACAGTTTTAAAACTTACACATAAACTATTTTTAATTGGCTGGTGAACTTTACTAATTACCTTTTTAATTCACATTATTCCATATCATGGAGACCAGCAGGGCATCAGCTTTAGGCCGGCCAGTCCTCAGTATCTAGAACCATCAGAACACAATTTTCCCGTGGCAGGTTCTGACCCCCGGCGCTTTCCGAAAAGGGGATAAAGCCTGGCCTCTCATTACTGCGATTTTTGGAGAGGCTGCAAAGTCAGCGCTAAACTCGGGAATTGGACGCTCTTTGAACTTGTGGGTGTTCGGCGCGGAGGACCGCCATATATCACACTTTTGAATTGCAGTACCAACAAAAAAGTACAATACAGTCAGTTGGATTGTTATGGTTTCATACATGCAGTCAGAAAGTATTTGGACCTATTTATCTTATCCGCCATTTATCCAATATCTATCTATCTATCTATCTATCTATCTATCTATCTATCTATCTATCTATCTATCTATCTATCTATCTATCTATCTATCTATCTATCTATCTATCTATCTATATCATCCATCCATCCATCATCCACAGTGTTATCAAGAGAAATGTTGTTTGCTTGATTGTACTCATAATCATACTTATACTATCAATCGTACTTAATTTGCATATTTGGCAAACTTCTTTAGTATACAAAACCAATTTATTAGTAGCAGGTATTAGTTTTAGTATACGGTAAGCTGCTGGCTGCTTAAAAATGGTTGGCGGGCCACAAATGGCCCCCAGGCCATAGTTTGGAAACTTTAGCATCTGTGTTATTGCTGATATAACATCAGAGCCAAAAATAAGACATTTTGGAAGTGCCTGAAGGCTTCACAGACTGGATTGGAGCAAAATTATGAATATTTTCTGAATGAAATGACAAATCTGAGACAAGGAGGAGCCTTTCCGGGAAGCAGACATCTGACCAAAGTGAGCAATCAGGTGCGAAGATCACTGATTAAGAAATTGGAGAGATCCAAAAGGACAGTGTAACGTTCTCCACGTTAGTGGCGGGCACATCAACCATATTGACTTGTTCATACAGTACACATCACGTCACTTTTTTTTTTTTTTTTGCAGTCGTCATCATTGCTTGAAGTTTCTAAGCCTGACTCAAATGCAGCCGGAGAGCACATTATGTAATGACATAATACAGTATGAGGACATCCTAAAGGCAAAGCCGCCGAGACAGGAGCCATCAAAGTCCCTCGCTCCATCCGTCCATGAGTCTTAACTCTCAAGTAGCAAAGCATCCTGGGAAGGCTGCCCTTCAGCTTCACTGTAGCCCGCAGCTTCCCGCTGACATTCAATGAACGATTCGCCTTTGCAATGCCTTCATGACTGCGTCACCTCTCCTGCTGTTAGTTGATAATTAATTATTACTAAAATCCGTCCAATTTCGGCTAGTTATATTCGATTATTGGCACCACGTTGGATCAGGTACACCTGCAGTCGAACATCAATGCGAAGCGGTTCTCTGAAACTGCAGTTAAACAACGAAATATTAGTTATGATTTTTTTTTTTTTTTTTATTCATGAACCGTCTGGTATTACGTAATACTTGTCTCTCCACATGAGCAACATTTAACCACCCTGTCACCGACCTTTCTCCCAATTGATCGCTGATAAACATTGACAGCATGATCCTCATTAATCCTCAGTCTTAAAAAAGGTCACATATTATCGATTTTTTTTTGTTTTTTTAATGATAATGAGGAAAATAATTAGGCAGAGAACACCGGGAGATGATGAGAGTGTATCTGATTGATAGCTTCCCTTAGTTTGTTTTCCCACTCCACATTTAATATCATCATGATGAGATACATTACAAGCCACAGCAATGATAAGATTATCAGTGACATTCTTCTGATGCTTCCTCTTGTGCTAATGAGGCACTTTATAAATACTGAAATATCCATCAGGATCACCCATTGACTGGTTGTCAGGCATCTGTCTGTCACTCAAGTGGCATATATGTATTCCCTTTTTGAATGAAAAAAAGTATAACTATACCAAGACTGTATGTGGCAGCCACAACCTACGCCGTAGATTGGCCAATGACAGGACCCGTTGTTGTTGTTGTTGTTGTTTTGGTTAAATTTCATTCATTTCATCCATCCATGTCATGTTTGTTGTGCTAGCTAGCTAGCGCTAAGCTAACCTGGTGTGTCTTTGTCCCTCCGGTCCAGCAAACAGATACATGCTCTCTTTTGTACAGTCTCCACTGCTCACCTCAGTTGTCATTGTTACTACATTTTCGCTTTAAATGCCACTTTCATGTCATTCCAGCTGGTACACAAACCGATTTTTAACACCCGTGACTTTAACAACCAATTGTTAAAATGTGAGACACCAAACATGACGAATAGAATGTTTGGTATATTCGAGATACCACACAAGTGTTATTTCCACAGACAATTACAAGTCTAAAATAGTACAAGAAGAAATGGAAGAAGCTAGGCTAACTGTTAGCATATCTGGTAACTCTTTTGCGGTTTCAAAATCATCAACTTGTCATTCTTATTGGGGTGAATGACTTGGGAGATGCGTTATCTTATATGTACACTCAACACAACCAGCTGCTTCAGGTTGTTTCCTAATCAGCTATTGTTCCGTCGGATCGTAAATATCGAATTTACGATTGTCAGCCCGACAATTATTACTATCACTATGTGTTTACCCAATTTTAGAAGCTGTCTCAATCCTCATTTGCAAGTTTCATTTGTTGCAGTAAATACTGTTTACAATACTTTATCGAAAATGAGTGTATCAACTGCCTCACTGCATGAGCTTGTTTCAAAACAGAATAGAGAGCAGACTGTTTAAAAAATCAAATAAAATGTGGATGACTGTGAGCATGGCTGGCAGGTCTCAAGAGACAACACATACCTCGGCTGACTGTGTTTGCGGCCACAGACGCAGCCCATAACTCCTGCACAGATACATTTACAATTTCACACAGCGTGTATACATTTGTGAGGAGATGTTGGAAGCCTCCAGGCTGCACGTGCATGTGTGTCCCACTTGGTCGCGTGGACGTTCTGCTCGCGCTCTCTTTCCTTTTCACAAATGTTTACACTTCCAGCAAGCATGGCAGAGTTACTGATTGTACTCCTTTTTTTATGAAGGTAAAAACTGAGATGTTAAGTACGAGAGCAAAAACACCTGAAAAATCGACATACTGTATGAACCGTAACGACTTCCTCCGAGAATATTGAAATTATTACTTTTAATGACGATCAGGTGCTCGACACCAGATTGTCAGTAAAAACAATGTTTACTATATTAGAAAGTCATATATTTTTATTGCACCTCCTTATATCTGGAGGCCGTTACACTGTCTGTATTCAATTGCAAGTTTTATAAAGTTTATGTTGCTGCAGGCAAATTTATATCCAGTTTATTTATTAAATTAACATGTCTGTCTCTCCCTCTTGCTCTCTGAGCTGCAGTACATTGCAAAAGTAAATTAATAATTTATATATTTTATTAATGTTAACAATAATAATAATAATACTTTATTATTTTAATATATTATTAATATAATGTAATATAATATAATATAATATAATATAATATAATATAATATAATATAATATAATATAATATAATATAATATAATATAATATAATATATTATAGAGTTCTGCTTGCAGTTGTGTAAAAGTTGACATGGAAATCTTACGATTATTTGAAAACAACAACAGAAGCGCTGTGACATCCAGCTCGTCTATAAATCCAAAGCCGACAGCAGCTTTCAATACAGCCTGCTGAGGATTGTGACATGTGGACTGAATAATTCATAGCAGATTTACAAGTGGCTACGCTGAGTCTCATGGGGAGGATGTGACTATAACTGTCAGCTGATGAATTCTTTAAGCACACCTTGCTCGTGCAGGTGCATTATTTAAAAGTCAGTCAGGGTCCACTTCTTTCTAGAAAGGGACTAATCAACTTTAATACCCTTATAATTTGTTCCTCTCACATTATATTAAAGGGTATTAAAGAGTTAATCAAATAGGGCAGCGGCCAAACATCATCAGGTCAAGGGCTAAATTAAAAATGTTGGCTAAGAGTGACGAGATCATAGCAACTGCATGGCAACTTACAACATCATTATCATAAGGGCCATAGCAACTGCATAGCAACTACAAATATCATCACATGGGACATAGCAACTGACAACATTATAATCATAAGGAACATATTAACGTATTGTAAAGCGTTTTTCAGTGTCCGGAAAAGTACTATATAAATCTGATTTATTATAATAACTGAATAGCAAGTACAAAGTAGGAGTAACTAGACAATCTAAGAATGGCTAATGCACCATCATCGTGAAGGACATAGTAACTGTATAGCAACTACAAATATCATCACGAGTGACATAAACTGCATAGCAACTGACATTATCATCATAAAGAACATATTAACGGCATAGCAACTATAAAATAAGAGTGACTAGACAACCTAAGAGTGGCTAATACATCATTAGCGCAAGGGAGATGGAAACCTATGGAGGACCAAACTGCCAAAATTCAAAATAAATAAATGACTAAAATTGAAAAAAAAAAAAAAACATCTAAAACATATATGGCAAAAATTAAATACAAATGTATTTATTTATTTTTTTATATATATATTTTTGCTCTATTTATTTGCATTTAGATTTATTTTTTTGGAAATTATTTTCAAATTACATTTTTTATATCCATTTTTATTTTTACTTTTAGTCATTTATGTATTTATTTATGCATTTATTTAGTCATTTATTTATTTATTTATTTAGTCATTTATTTATTTTGAATTTTGGCAGATTTGGTCCTCCATAAGAAACAGCATAGCAATTGACATCATCAACATTATGACACAATGACCCCATGACCCAATTAACCCAAAATAAATCACAAATGACCCATTGACCCAACCAAAAACACAATCATAACATTGGGAAAGATGGATCTAATCCAAATGCTTTAAAATTCTGCCAAAGCACAATCTTTGTTTTTGCCATTTAAATGACGTGAGAAGAACCTAACATGAAAACAGTAAGTGTTACATGTGTACCATCCACACGAGAGGTCAAATTTTGCTTGTTTGAGCAGCCGACAGCTGTGAGAGGGACACTCTGCTTATGTACATGCCAAAACAGTGGTAGGTCCCCCACACACATTGTGACAACCACACACAGTGGAAATGCATGCTTGGATATCCTCACATAACCTTACATGGTTATCAGTGCATATTTGGTTGCACAATATGGCTGCTTCACACGCGCACATACAGAAAAACACATTCACTGAGTGAAAGCAGATGACCAGGGATATTTGTGTCAACTGAAGGCAAGGCCGAGGTCAAAGATCAGGAGTTCCCGCACATTATCACGTTAGCATGTGACTCTGCTCTGGCTGTGAAGGAAACTTAACTTGAAATGTACCTGCTTGTGACGTATTTCATGTGTTCTCCCCACCGAGCTTCGTTTATGACTGTGAAAACACTTGAATGAGTGGAAGGTTAAGTTATATCATGCTTATCAATAAGGCGACACTGCCATCTCGTGGATACTTTTATATACACCACATTTTAAATGGTATCCATCCATCCATTTTCTTGACCACTTATTCCTCACAAGGGTCGCGGGGGGTGCTGGAGCCTATCTCAGCTGGCTCTGGGCAGTAGGCGGGGTACACCCTGGACTGGTTGGCAGCCAATCACAGATTTTAAATGGTATCTACTCAAATCCACAGGTAAGATGAAGAAATGTCAGAATTCCGTGCGGATGCTAAATATTTAATTCTGCCTAATATTATTGTTATTTGTGTTCATTTGTGGTTTAATGAGTGGGTCATTTGCATGCATGTTTTCTTTATGAATTTACCATCATACAATTTGTGTTCAAGTGGATAGTCTCATCAATTTTTCCATTATTAAGAGAGGTAGGCTGTTAGGCAGATTGATTAGATTGTTTTTTTAATTGTTATATTTATGTTTATATTTATTTATTTATTATATTATGTTATTTTATTTCATCCATAGAAATGTATACACTTTCAAAATAAATGAAACAAGAATTTTTTTTTTTTTTTTTTTTTTTTTATTTTTTTTTATATTTTTTTATATTTTTTTTAACCATGTCTCTTAAATTGAAAGACGTGGTTGATTCGCCACGCTTCCGTATGGAACTGCCAAAGTGGAATAAACTGTTTAGACCACTTTACAGTAGGCTTATACATTCGAACGTAATAAGTGATAAAGTAATTATCTCGCCTCGAACCAATGGTCATAACCACAAACGTTAAGAAGTGTGATTTAAATGTTTAACCTTGCAAATAGCTTACTAAAAATAATTTCATCTGGATCCAAGCGATCGCAGTACTCCAGTCTAACCGCAAGAGGGCGCGCAAATTCCAAGTTCATGTTGCTTGACTGAGCAAAAAGAAATCAATGGATTGTTAAAACTCCAAATGAAGGCATCTTTCACTCGCGCCTACGCGGTTTTTTATTCCTCGCCAACATCGAAATAGTGGAACTTCCCACTTTGCGTGTCTCCCCTCAGCTTTTGCAATTCGTCAGTAAAAGAAACGAGGCGGCGCTACGCTGGCACGCAGGGCCACATCCGCACTCACTACTTTTTAAACACTCCTTTAACACAGACACACGTCCTCGCCGTTTGTCTGCCACTCCGTCTACAGCGTGTGCGTGCGTGGAGCAGCCGAGCGCCATGGAAGGAGCGTACAAGCAGGGAGAGGAGCAACCAGCGTCCCCGTTTATCACGTCGGAGCCGGAGAGTCAGAGGCAGACAACGCAGAAGAAGAGCAGGCGTTGTAAAATCATCTGGGGGGTATGTTTTGCAACGTACACACGAAAAGAGCATCCACCGAAATATTATTCAATGTAATCTCAATATTATTTATTTATAACTTCTCATGTCAAACTTCAGTAGTACTAGTGCAGGGGTGTTTGAAACTCGGTCCACGAGGGCTGGAGTCATGCAGGTTTTGGAGGTTTCACTCTTCCAACACAAGCTGATTCCAATCAACAGGATCGTTATCAGGCTTTTTATGCAGAGCTTGCTGATGATCTGATCATGTGCCAGCTGTGTTAACGAAACTGTTGTACTATAGTGGGAAGTAGCAAACTAAGTATATTTCCACTTACTGTGTCCTAAATGGACATTAGTAACAGTAAATTCAGAGAAGCAAGATATTCTGCATCTTTTATGTAAGTAATTTGTTTGGTTGGCGGCTATAGTAGGGCTGATTCCTGGCACAGTTCTCACCTTTCCCGTGGTGTTGCCCATGATGGAAACAATTAACACTCCTGGTGTGTGTGTGTGAACACGGAAACAAAATGTTTTCACTCTAATGCCAAGAGACGGAGCCCAGGAGACAGGAGTGTCTTTCCCCCCCCCCACCCCGTTCGAGTGGGTCAAAGGGGCTAGTGTGGCTGAGTGGTGAGGGTCTTTTTTTTTTTTTTTTTTTTTTTTTTTTTTTCCCCCCCCAGCCTTTGGTGAAATGCAGGTCAGGATTCTGAAGAGTAAAGTTTCAAGTGAAAAGAGGCCTTTTTTTAAATGGCTTTGTGGATCTGCAGTGCAGTCATTCCAGCAACACAAGAAAAAAAACGAGTACAAGATTAGATACATTAAAAAAAAAAAAAAAAATATATATATATATATATATATATATATATATATAAATGCAACATCAGCGTTAGATTAAATCGGAGACTGTCTGAGTGGATTCTTGTAAACATCTTGTTAGATTTGGACATTTAAGTCTAGATTGTCCAAAATAGCAACATTTATTGTTTACACTTGGTGGAATGAAAATGAACCCAAAATATTCACGGGCAGGCTAAATCTGGGATACAAGCAAAGATTTGGATGAACCGTGTGTATTGTTTATGTTTTTAAGACCAAGTTTCATTTAAAATAGAAAGTTAAACACGCCGTGTCCAACATTTTCTTCACCTTTGCGATGGCTTCCAAGCTAAATGCAACAAAATGGCACCGGGCGGTTTTAATTGGAGACATATGTGGGCAAACTTCAGACTTCAATCTGCTACTTCCTGAAGTACAAAACAGCCACCATGCATATGTTAGTAATTCTAAGACTGGTCCTTGTTAAACTGCAGTGTTGTAGAAGCATATTTATATTTATTTTCACTTTACTGTTACTTGAAGGAGAATATAGTAATGGCGAGTATTTGTTTGTGATTTCTAATATGGGTTAACTAGCTAGAAAATGTCGTGTTAGTTGTCGAGCCCATTCTACACATGCTAAATTAGAGTTTACTGTACCTTGTACATGCTATACATTCAGTGCTATTTAAATACATGCATGTCGACTATTTGTTTTTTTTTTGTAAGTACAGGGAGCTCAGGATTACTGTTTATTCAAGGTTAATGTTTTTTTAACTATCCTCAAATGTTTCACTCATCCTTTTATAGCATTGCAACAACTCTTGAAGCTAAAACAAGCTAATATTGTTACTTAAGAGATCACATCAGTGTTTGTCTCGCTATACTGCCCACTTTGACCGTTTAATCCCGCCAAACGTCCAGAAGACCTGAAAAATATGGTCGATAGTGTATCAAGTACGTTTTCCACCAGACAGACTGTTTACTTTCACAGACCACAAAGAGGGCTAAAGGGCATTCCCGAGGAGCCAGCTCACTCTCGTCATTATCCGCCCGCGTAGCCGTAAAACTCGGAATACTCCGACAGGCACCGTGACCACAGCATATTTTCATACCTGTCACGGAATTCCAGACACTTCCAAAGACTATGAACTCAAGAGATTATTTATGTAAGAGCATCTGAACAAATTAAGGCACTCAATTTAAAACTTATAATAGGCCCATATTTTTTGTTGTAGTTCTGTGTGACTTCTGAAAATTTGAAGAACAGCAGTCAGGATATTCTCAAGAAAAGTCTGGAAGACATCTGTGTGGCTATTACACATTCAACTGTATGTTTTTATTAGACGTGTGTGCTTACTCTACCTTGTAAACAGTGAGTCACCCTTGTAAATACCAAAAAATCTGTTAACTTTGGAATTTGAGAAGAAACTCACAAAGGAAACAATGTAATAATTGTTATAAATCTGATTGTCGGATTGGAGATGAAGCTAATTGACAAATATAATGTACTCAATAAATTGAAAATAAACCAAACTGAGTATTTTGTGATCAAAATAGATGTGGCATTGACTGTTTATGCTTCTATTTGTTCTTTACGATGAGCTTTCTTCCACAATAACCTCTGCAGGTCTGATGTGGTGCGTAGCACAGCGGTGACAAACCTTCAGGACTCTCCCTGACTCTATAAACTGATCTGTGAAAATCCCCTCTAATTATAAAGCCCCACCCCCGGCGAGGCGTAGCTTTCCAATAAATTACAGGAGGCCAAAAGGAACATTTGAAAAGCGTTTGTGGGAAAAGAGGGGACTGATTAGAAACTCTGAGTTGGGTTTGAAAATAAATGATACCTCCTTTTTTTTGTTGTTTACTTGTTTTTTTCTTACTTTTGCTCCATCTTAATGTTTACTCACTCAACAAAGGAGGTTGTCCAACTCGTTTTCTTTCAGCATCCCGATAAATAAGTGGCTGAAGCTAGAGTGTACTGTATATGAATAAAATTCGCCAAGATGTTTTCACTTGTAGAACAAACTCAAAGTCCCTCATAAGTTAAAATAAATACAATATGTATTATTTAAAATTGACACATAACGGAGAAGGGTGCTAACAACTCAAAACTTTTTTGAAAATAGTTTATTTTAAAAAATCGCCAGCTTTATAAAATGAGGGTTCAAAATCGTGAAAAATCAACCCTCATATGTGAGCTATGTAAATGTATGCTTAAACCTCCGGAGGCTGCAATGTATCACTTTTTTTTGTGCTTTCCATGCTGTGGCGAGGGGTGCTAACTACCAGCTAGCTTGTGAGCTAACATAAGCTAACATAACTTTCTTGGCTCCCGTAGGCCAGCAGACGGGCAGCTGGCTTG
The DNA here is from genome assembly GCF_051991245.1 of Festucalex cinctus. NCBI lineage: Eukaryota > Metazoa > Chordata > Actinopteri > Syngnathiformes > Syngnathidae > Festucalex > Festucalex cinctus. Next base: position 14,782,550 of record NC_135431.1, read on the forward strand.
TCTGTGGCGTCAGCTCGTCTCTTGGGAATGCAAATAACGACATCGAGCTGTTTTATAAATTCTGACATCTGGGGAAAATGCCAAAGCTAGCTAGGTGTAGCCAAAGCTAGCTTACAAACTAACTGTAAGCTAGTAAATGATAGTGTGAGTGGGACGGCTCATGTCAACATCAAATCACCTGTAAGTTATTTATTTTTAACGGTAATGATATTTAAACCACTTTGGGTTTGGGATCATCGTTTGTGGTATATTTTTGGTTGTAAATACAAATAGAGGCCATTGTAAAACGTTTTGGGGCCTGTAGCATGGGGATTCTAAATAGAATGACTTATGTTTACATTTTGTCTTCAGGTACCGTACAAAGTTGTTACTTTAAAACCACAAATCAATGCCAAGTGTTCCCCAACAAAAACAAATTAGAACATTGGATACATCTGTGTTTTTGTTGGTAAAACAAACAAACAAGAAAAAACATTTTTACTTAAACCACTGCGAGAGAATAACACAATGCTGATTAAAGTTATCGGCCCCTCTAACGTCTTTTTTATTTTTCAGTATTTCATCTTTTATATCCTATGTTTATAAATGACATTACTACATTTTGTGACTAAATCTTTTTTTCTTTCTTTTGCAGGTTGTCCTTCTCTGTTTACTCATCATCCTCCTTGTACTGATATTGACCTTTCAACGTTCCAAAGCCGGTAGGTTTGACTGCGCATTGGTCGAAACTGAACACAAGCTATTTTCCACTTTTGTGACCTCTTTTTGTGGGTGTTTTCAAAAAATGACCTCCTTTATTGCATGGGTTGAAACAAATGTCAGGAATCTGAAGCATGTGTTGGATTGTGCAAATGAAAAATGGAACAGAACTTTTTTTTTTTTTTTTTTGTCTTTTTGGTTTCCTTGAAAGTCCCCCTAGTCAACAAAAAAACCCACTGTGACTAATTCAAGCGCCACAAAAGGGAGGGTCACATTACCATAGCAGACAGTTTAGAGACAGTGTGTTGACACTGACACCTAACATTTGTCAGATTGTGAGTGTGAATACATTTCCAAAATGAGATGGTGGCAGCTTTGCCAAGTTTACAATAGAAGTTGGTTGGAGAAGGACGGTTGTCCAAAAGGCTCCGGTCCAAATCTCCTGCTGCGTATTGGCGGAAGCCTGACTGTGCTCAGCTGTGTGCAGCAGCTGTCCCCGTCCTGGGTGGGGTGTCGTCTTCTCTTGTGGCACCACCCTTACGTATTTCCCATTTAGCGTTGTATGGGGAGCATATGGAAAAAAAATTAGACCTCACCGCAACCTCATTTTGGCATGAGACAGTTGAGTGCATCTTTCTTGGTTGTTACGCAAAGCTGCCGTCAAATGATTTTATACGATAGTTTGAGCCTGAAGCATCTAGTTTACATTAATTCCTGTGTGGAAACCTCCCTCACTATTTAATTTAAGAGCCATTGCACATGTCAACATGCCAAGGTAGAGGAAGAACTTAAATATAAATAGCCCAAAGTCAATATCATGTGCCTTCTATTTGCTGTTTCTACTTTGTGATTCAACATCATTATGCTGATCCCTGCTAAATAATAGTTTATGCAACAATGACTTGGTTGATTTCACAAACCCTGGGGGAGGTTGTTCATTTACAGGATACATTTTCGTTAGCTTTAGCTTCATTAACGTTACCTTCCAATATAGGCAAGGCAAGGCAAGTTTATTTGTATAGCACATTTCATACACAAGGCAACTCAATGTGCTTTACACAAGGAAAGACAACACATAAGCATCAAGAAACAGTAGTTAACATTCAGAGGAAGAAAAATAAATGAAAATAGGTTACAAAATTTACTAAAAAGAACATACAATAACAATCTTAAAACATTATTCAACAAACTTTAAAACATTTAACATCAGGAAGTTTAAAATAATAATAATAATAATAATAATTTCAAAAAACAAACAACCTAATTAAAGCTGTTTAAAAGTCCCTAATCAAAGGTATAAGAAAAAAAGCAAAGTTTTTAACCTGGATTTAAAAGCATTTACACTCGGGGCTGACTTCACTTCTGTTGGCAGCCTATTCCATCTGTGTGCAGCATAATAGCTAAATGCAACTTCACCATGTTTGCTTCGAACTCTGGGTTCCACTAGTTGGCCCAAGTCTGTAGATCTCAGAGCCCTGCTGGGTTTGTACTTAATCAGCATTTCTTGGATATATTCAGGACCCAAACCATTTAGTGATTTATAGACGAGTAGCAGAACTTTAAAATCGATTCTACAGCTGACTGGGAGCCAGTGTAAATCCTTAAGTACTAGAGTAATATGTTCTGATCTCTTTGTTTTGCTGCAGCGTTCTGAATGAGCTGCAATTATCTCATGTTCTTTTGAGAGAGTCCAGTCAGAAGACCGTTACAGTAATCTAGTCTGCTGGAGATAAAAGCATGGATAAGCTTCTCTTGGTCTGCTTGAAGCATGCAGTCCTTCAGTCTGGATATGTTTGTCCGCTGGTAAAAGGCTGTTTTAGTGATAAATTTAATATGATTGCTGAAGGTCAGGTCGGAGTCTATTAGTACCCCAAGATATACACTTGTGATAATCGGTGAACAGTACTTATTATTGTAATGGAGTTTTGTACTTAATTTGACCTTTAAGTCTGATGCAGCTACAGGAAAAGTGCCAGTAAATGCATTATCGAATAATGAGCTAAAAAAAAAATCCACTTAAAAAATGTGAGCAAAGGAAGTAGAGATGTCAGCCAAAGCTGAAAAGATTTGAAAAGATACAAGTTTTATCAAATCAGCCCACGAGTGGTTGCGTAATATTTTAACACTTTTTTTTTTTGGCAGTAATGCAAGGTTATTTACAAGACACTGTACTCCTAATGAGGACTTTTGACCCCCCCAAAAATCTATAAGATAAGGTCTCCTTTGGAAATGCTTCACTCACTTAATATCTTTTAAAATGCCTTTTTTTCATACATTTTCAGTTACTAGTGAGTTATTTATTGTCATAAGAGGATCTTGCATCAACTTACCATATTTCCTCACAAAGAAGTCTCTCAGTTACAGTTCGTAACTAAATTTACCTCACCTCAAAAGTTAACATTTGAACTCTGTTGCTAACCAAAACAGCAGCAATACATAAAATGAAAACTTACTGCACGTCAGCAAATTAATGTGAACTTTCCCCAATGTTGTTTGTGCATTTCAGTAAATCAAGTCTACTTTATGCTCTCCTTTTCCCCCCCGCAGATGATGATGTGCACTGGCTGCAGCAGGATGCCTCTGTGGGAAGTGAACAGCCACAGTGTCCACCAAGGTAGTGCTTTTACTCCTTTATCATTTCGCATATTTCAGCTGTACCATAGAGACTACCATATATAGGACGATACCAGTATCAGCTGCCCTCTTGCGGCCATTTTTCAATCAGGAACTAGAAATTAGAAGGTACAGAAAATTGCCATTCATTTTATATAGGGAAAACTGTTATATTGAGATGTATATAGTTTTGTCTTAAAAAAAAGTTGTATTGAACATCTCTATTAAATTATTATTTTCCTTATTAAAAACATACTTTGTGGAGACTGAAATAGATTAATGGCATTCCCATTCATTTCAATGGTGAAAGATGATTAGTGCTACAAATGTTTTGAGTTAAGTGTGTTTTCACAGAACAAATGAAACTCATATCTCATATTTCGTGTTCCATTCTGGGCTTGTTGCTTATTCTAAGTAATTTATCATGATGTGTTTCTGTAAATAACGCCATTGACTGAATGGTGACACCCACAAGTATGGTGAGTGAGTGGCCGCCATTGTTTCCCAGCAGTCTCTTCTCAGCTTGTTGGGTCCAGAAAACAAACAAGAATTGTTTGCGGCTGCCTGGATGTTCCGTCTTCTTGCTTCTTAAAAAAAAAAGTGACCTTCTGTGGTGGAAGTTGTTTTTTTTGTTTTTTTGTCAGTGTGGAAAAATCACTCTCTGTGGAAACCTAATGACTCAGGCATGTGTTTGTGTGTAGGTGTGTGTTATCCCAGACAGGCTCATTACGACACGGAAAAAAGGAACCGCTAACACGAAATGATTATTTTTGGTTGTTGCACCTTCTTGCTAATATGTTGTTTCTTATAAAACCTCTTGTTTTATAAAAGCTTCCTTTTGCAAGGTTATGTCAGGCAAATGTCTTTTTTTTTTTTTTTTTTTGTATTGAATGAAACGTTGCCTCTTGCTGTTCAGTTTCACCAAGTCACCCCTCATCCTGGTGTCCTTGGATGGTTTTCGGGCCAAGTATCTGAAAGATCACAGCAGCCACACACCCGTCATTAACAAGTTACGTAAGTGGCCTAAAGTTGCGTTTCTGTTGCATCTTGTGGTTAAGCAAACATCCTGATGTGGTCAAACGGTGTGTTGCAGGAGCCTTGGGTACGACCACGTCACATATGAGGCCAGTGTATCCTACAAAGACATTCCCAAACCACTACTCCATTGTCACTGTGAGTTTTTGCTGCACCTTTAAAAAAAAAAAAAAAAGTGTATCTGCCTCATGCTCTAAGCTGCATAACTTAGTTCGTAAACAAACAGTGCAACGCAGCCTCCTGCTAGCACTGTATGTATACGGTGTACAAACATAGCTTACAGTGGAAATTTAACATATTTTGTCGTGTTCTGCATGTATACTAGGGGATCAGCAACCTTTTCTGTCAAAAGAGCCATTTTAGGCCAAATAAATAACAACAAAAAATGTCTGGGGTCCACAAAACATTTGAAGATTGTGATAAAGGAAACGGTGTGTTCATTGGTGCTAATTAGAGCTGCACCATAACACAAAAAGATATGCAGCATCCAATACTTTGACATTCGTTTTCTTCTACCTTTCGTCTTTTGTTTTGATTTTTTTTTTTTTAATAATGATTTCTCATTCTTTGTTTTTTCATACATTTTTAGACTTTTCGGCCGTTCTGGCAAATTTCTGACATTTTTGGCAATTTTATGGACATATGGTCATTTTGTGCCTCTCTTCTTCCTTTTTTGGACATTTTATGGCTTATTTATTTATTTATTTTACATTTTTTCTACCTTTTTAGTTAGCAATTTTTTAAATTTCTGGCAATTTTGTGGACACTGGTATTTTTTTGTACAGTATTTCTTTTGTTTTTGGACATTTTATAGTTGATTTTCATACATTTTCTTTTCTGCCTTTTATTGTTATTATTTTTTTTAATACATTTTCTGACTTTTTTGGCAGCTCTAAAAATATTTTATGGTCATTTTTTGCTTTATTTTTGGACATTTTATGTTAAATTTTGAACATTTCATATTTTATTTTCTGCCTTTTTTATTAAATTCTCTGACATTTTTGGCAATTTCCTGGACATTATGGTAAATATCTGCTTTCCTCTTCCTTTTTAGGAGATTTTATGGTCACTTTTTGAACATTTTTATGTAATTTTTAAAAAGTTTAAAAATTTAGACTGATGTTTTTGGAATATTTAATTCTTTTTTTAATCTAAATTATTTATTCATTTGAAGGATATTTTATCTAAAAAAGAGAAACAAATATGTAAATAATTATTCATTTCTACTCATTTTTGTAGAGATCCACAGGGAGCCAGAGTAGAGGGACTAAAAGAGCCACATGTGGCTTCAGAGCCGCAGGTTACTGACCCCTGATATATACAATATTGTAGCTAAATCAATAACTGCCATTGTTTTGTTTTTTTATTATAGCATAATAATTCATTTTATTCATACTTTTGCAATTGTACATTTGTTTGCCTTCACTGTTATTACCTGATGGCAACTGCAACTATGATGTAGCCGAGTATAAAAACAAATATAATAAGCCCATTGCAGTCACAAGAAGGAGTCATGCCATGTTGCCTATGACAAAAAACTTTTCAATTATGCATTTGCTTACATCTGGAGCCATTTGATTTTGGTGTACTGTGACAAATTGAGCAGTTTTTTGGGTATACAGTCCCAAGATTAAACGCAATGTTACAAAGGGTGGGCAGAAGGGAATAACAGAGATCTATGATTCCATTGGTACAGGGCCTTTATCCAGAGTCCCATGGGATAGTTGACAACAAGATGTACGACGTAACCCACAATGCATTCTTCAGCTTGAAAACTGAGGAGAAATTCAACCCGAAATGGTACCAAGGAGAGCCGGTAAGTAAATGCTTTGTACATTTTTTGGAGTGTGTTCAGGAGTATAATTATTCTATGTTGTATCATGAGAATGTTGACAGTTTGTGTGGGCTGCACTTTGTAGTCTCATTAAATAATGCGGCGGTGGGAATCCATTTTCTTTATTTTGGCCTTGGCCACAAGTGGAACAGACGACTTTCCAAGATAGGAGTGACTTATTGTGCAGGAATGCGTTGCTCCACAATGGCATTGTCAACATCTGTTGAGAAAATGATATATATTAATGCAGATGTTAGATCAGATGCCGGCTGATTGCACGTTTTATTCTCTGGAAACTAAAGACTTAATAGCGATGCATAATTTCTTTTTATTTATTCCTCTTTGTCTCATCTGGCTTCTCACTTCTCTCCAGGTCTGGATCACTGCCATGCGTCACAAATTAATAACGGGAACCGTCTTCTGGCCCGGTTCGGATGTCGAGATCAATGGCAGCTTCCCAAATTTCTTTAAAATCTATAACAGGTAAGAGCAGCACTGCTTAGCAACATTCAAAAACATGATTGTACTGAGTGCAAAGTGGCTAATGTGAGGAAAAAGTTGTGACGTGATGACTTGCTTTAATAATCCAAGTCATGACTCGACTCGACTTTTGCCACAGTAAATTGCTTAAAACCTGAAGGACTTCAGACTTATTTATGTTGCACACATACTAGTTTAAGGTCGTATCACAAGTTGTCATATTGCTCGGTGTGGATTTCTCTGTCTCCAGAAGCACAACCTTCGAGTCCAGAGTGTGGATGCTGTTTGATTGGCTGGATTTAGCACAAGGAGAACGGTATTTTTATTTATTTATTTTTTTATAAAGTCCTACAATCCCACCGGGCTGCCACGTTCTCCTCAGAGAGACAGATTTTATTTATTGATTTTTTTATTTTTATTTTAGACCTGACTTTTTCACTTTGTACCTGGAGGAGCCCGACTCATCGGGGCATCACTTCGGACCGGAAAGCAGCCAAGTAAGGTTTTCGTCTCAACAGGTCACCAAGGTTGGAAGAGGTATGTGAGGTTGGGATTGATGGGAGACAACTTGACAGGAGCCCTGACCTCAAGCCTATCAAACAGCTTTGGAATGAGCATCTAGTATATGTCTTGCTCACAACCTGTAGAAAATCTTCCCAGAAAGTGTGGAAGCTGTAAATGGCTAAAAATTGAACCAAATCAACCGCAATGTCTTCCCTTTTCACTATATGTAATGACAACATGGTCCAATTCATACGATTTATCTGTATGGAGGGCCAAAACCGCCAAAATTTGAAATAAATAAATCACTAAATAAATAAATGATTAAAAATGAAAATAAAAAATATAATACAAAAAATGTAAAAGTAACATAAATGCAATAAAAACAACATATATATATATATATATATATATATATATATATATATATATATATATATATATATATATATATATATAAGTAAATAATTAAAAGTAATAATAAATGCAAAAATTAAAAACAAGCGACAGTGGAGCCCTAAGACACACGTAGGACCGCCCCCTCACTTGAATAACATTTCGACTTAACAGTGTCTGCAGCATGAAATAAATAAATGTGAGAACAGAGCATTTTTATGTAAGTACTGATATTCTATTTATATATTTATTTTTTTATTTATTTTGACATTTTATAATTCTTTTTATTTGTTCTATCTTTTTTTAATTTTTGTATTAATTTGTACTTTTGTTTTATTTATGAATATATATATTTTGTTGTTTTTATTTCCATTTACATTTATTTTTTGTATTTAATTTTTGAATTTTTTTTTTAATCCATTTTCACTTTTAGTCATTTATTTATTTATTTAGTCATTTATTTATTTTTTATTTTGGCAGTTTTGTTCTTACATATATGTGATAACTTCCGAATGGCGACGACGCTCATTTGTTCTCTAGGTCGTCGAGGCCCTAAAGAACGTGGACCGGATTATGGGGATGTTAATGGACGGTTTGATGGAGAGGAACTTGCTCCACTGTGTCAACCTAATCATCGTCTCTGATCACGGTGAGTTGAAAACACATTTTTTTCCCCCGGCAGTCTTGGCAAGCCAAGGAACAGGTTCGCTCGGATTTCACTCGCTGAAAATGAATGAGTGACTATGAAATAACACAAATGTGACCAAAGCCTAACCGAAAGTTGGATGTTGCAAAACCAATGCGGTGCCAGGCTAGCTTGTCTGAAGTCTCTGCGGTTTCTCAATTGAAAAACTTCCAGATGTATCTGAGGCTTCCAGTCGCCTTCCAAATGTTTGACTTGGTTGAGTCATTGCACTTGTCACAGGAAAACATGCCAAAGGGAGATCAAAAAATGGGTGTGTGAACTGAGGAAAAAGGGCTTCCAGCTGCACGCTTAGTCAGATGAAAAAAATATCAAGCCAACATTGGTTGGTTGTTGTGAAATTACCTACCATGGTTATCGAAAAGGATTTTTTTGGGGTATTTTTATTTTACTTATTTTTATTTATTAATTTATTTGTTTATTTATTTATTTGTTTGTTTGTTTATTTATTTATTTATTTATCTTTATTTTATTTTTGTATGCAGCAGTGCTTTTTTTTTAAAGTGCTTTATAAATAAATTTGATTTGAGGAAAAAAAGATCACAATCAGTGTTTATTGAACAAGTATGAGAACATAAATAGTTAAAAATGGTCAAAAGTATATACATGGAATAAGACATTACCTGTTAGGGCAGCTAAAACCCACTTCCTGTTTGTGCTCTTATTTTGAAATATACTCACACCACTTCCGGTACACTACTTATCGCACTGACGCTAACTTTGCCACTTTTTGGCCTGCCTCAATGACAATCGTAGCGTCTCATGAAAGTCAGTACTCCGTGAACTTTGGTGGTCCGCACAAATTCGGAGGTCACGCAGGTGTCACAAGTTTGGACAAAAGAATGTGTGTAGATGAAATGATATATTTTTTTTGTTCTTTTGTAGAAGAAATACTGTGACACATTTTTAATGTGAGTGCGCATTTTTACTCTCAGTGGACATTTCATCAAATGATTGTTTTCTTTTTTCCGTTATAGATCGAATTTGATAGTTTGGTCACCTAATATTTACGTTTTTTCAGGCATGGAAGAAGCGACATGTGAAAAGGCACAATTCGTGTCTTCCTACCAGGGCAACACAGACGACTTCACGGTCATCCAAGGCGCGGCCGCCCGTATCAGACCCAGCCGCCTGCCGGACGACTTCTTTTCCTGTGAGTTCCTAACACCCACCTTCCCCCCGTCCTCCCAACACGCTGACCTCACCGCCAACGTCCCTTTTGTTTCTCCCCGCCAGTCGACTACGAGGCCCTTGTGAAGAACCTGTCGGTATGCAGAGAATCCCAAACGTGACTTGTATTGATACAAGCAGATGAAATATTATCTGCTGGCTTGCCGGCGCGTCAAACGAGGCGTCCACGTGTTGATCCTGCCGGCTCTGTGTCTGTTTTGAAGTGCAGGACTCCCGAGCAGCCAATGAGGGCGTACCTTAAAGAGAACCTCCCCAAACGCTTTCATTTTGCCAACAATGTGAGGATAGAAAGAGGACACCTGTATATGAAAGAAGGCTGGCAGGCTGCGCTGTAAGTCATAAGTTGTCATTTAGAGGAAATAATATCACAAGTATTAATTTAATAAAGTTTTCTTCATTTCTTTGTGCGCAGAAACCGCAAGGAAATCAAGTACTGTTCGGGCGGTTTCCATGGCTCCGATAACCTTTTCACCAACATGCAGGTGAGACAAAAGCAGGATGTTCGTCATGGTTACTGTTTAAAAAAATGAAATTTATCAGGTTTAAGTCAAGCTTACCGATGCTGATAAATGAGCAGCCATTAGTCGGATAGGATTTAAGGAAGTAACGTTTAGGCGGGGTTTCACATTCCTCGTGTTGTCTTTCCTGGAACGGCAATCCCCTGGTTATTTTATCTCCATTTTAATATGACCGTACAGACTAAATATAGTTTGTTTTTGTTTATTTCCAGGCAATCTTCATCGGTTATGGTCCAGGATTTAAGAGTGAAATGATTGTGCCTCCTTTTGAGAACATTGAATTGTATAACCTCATGTGTGGTAAGTGGCAGACACATTAATAGGACAATTTATTTTGAGTTTAATAGTAGAAGTGTATACTGTAGGTCTCTAAATGTTGTCCCGCCATTTTAATTGATATTGCAAAACACATGACACTGATATAAAAGATGTGTATAGCTACAAACAACATCCTTCCAACCATCCAACCTCACACAGGAGGACCTGAGGCGGGATTCTAACCCAGAACCACGAGACTGAGACAGATGTGCTAAACACTAACTCATTTACTGCCCTAAAAAACAAAACATTTAACATATCCAAATATGTTATTTATATTCTATTGTATTTTTAAAATACATAATTATAAAGAAAGCAATGACGATATATTCTAATGTCATGTGTTTTTTGTTTTTTGTTTTTATCTTTTTTTGGTTAAAGAAGCAAATCGAAGTTTAAAATTGAACTTTATGAGGCAAACTTAATGTATTAAATATTTTCATTAATCAACATATTCCGTATTTTCCAATCCGGCCCATGAGAACAGACACAAACAAACATTTTTTACAAAAATGAACTTTTGTTGTTCATTTTGACCACCTGACAACCACTTGTTACTCAGGATTTCATGCAAAAAAACAAACAAACAAAAAAAAAACACTAATTAATTTTTTAAAAAGTCAGATTACACTGCAATACGATAATAAATAGGAATGTTTTCAGAATGTACGTGTAATTATTTGCACCAAAAAAATGAAATATTTTTTTACCTGTTATTTATAGCTTATTAGGGTTGAGATCAAATTTGGATTAAAATAAGTTGACACTCGTGCTGAAAATGCTTGGATGACAGCTGTGAAATACAAAGAAATTAGTGTTTGCTTCTAAGTTTTAATGAGCGGCCTAAAATGGAATAAAAAATATTTTTTTCATTGCTTTCGATAATTCTGCATCGTCAAAAATGCACCAAGTTTTGTTGAATCATTTGAAAATGTCTTCTGACGTTATCCACCCTGTCCCTCCAGATCTTCTTGACATCTCTCCCGCTCCGAACAACGGCACACACGGGAGTCTGAACCACCTCCTCAAGCGTCCCGTCTATTTGCCTGTTCACCCCGCTCAGCTCTCCCACGATATCCCCTGCGAGGCCGCTGACTCCCGCCCAGCCGTCGACCTAAACTGCACGTGCAAGTCACTCAGAGAAGGAGAAAGGGTAAAATTCCCCCCCCCATTCCATTCAACTCAGAGATATCTTCAAAGAGCTAACTACGACATCAATTACGTCATGTTGTGCAATCGATTTCAACTGTATTATCCCTTTTAGGGTGAAGACACGGACACAGCGATCTTGACTCCAAACGCCAGTGAGTGTCTTTTTATTTTTCCGTTTCACATTCATTCAAGTTTGACGAGATCATAAAGGATAACTCGTGTGGTTTGCACACAGGGGAGTGTATTCAGAGTTCTGAGTGCCAGCATGAGTTGTATTTTTAGACATTTGATTTTGGTAGTTCAGCTTTGTGGCAACAGTTTGGCCCTTTTCGATTTTCCGCTGGCCAAAGTTCCTTTGTACTCAATGAAGTCAATCTAATCCAAATGAATGGGAGCCAGACCCTGCTGTTATTTTTTCCCTCCATTTTGAGTAAAAGTCTTGTTATTGCATCTTGTAATCCACAGCCCAAGTACAGTTGGCAATCTTATATCAAACATTTGGTGCATTAGGTAACTATGATGTTATTGTGCTTACTGTGATTCCTCAAATTAGTGGCCGCAGTTCATCAAGGCAGAAACATTTGGGCTATAGTCTACAGGAAAATATGATTCAGGTGTTGCAGTTGCAACACTTGTGAAACTTGAATTTTTATCAAAAGGGTTGTTACAGTAAACCCCTCGACATTACGGCAGCTACGTTCCAGACCACCCTCACTATAAATGAAATCAGTTTTATAGCATTTGCAGCGCATTTTTAAGGTCTTGAAACACTTTTTTAAAGTAATACAATCGCATGAGTATATTGAGATTGTTTAACAATCTCTCTGTTTATAGTAAACAAATCCAATTTTATTCCCAAGCTAACGTAACATAGTTCATAATCAATAATTATGTACAACATAAAATGAACTAGCTGTGTAAAAAAATGATTAAATAGGATGTAATATTAAATAATCTTCAGCAAAAACTGGCTAAACTTGAAATACAGTACTTCGTTTGCTCTTCTTTCAAATTTAGTGTCAACATACAATAGTGTGCCCCCATCTAGTGGCTAACAGTGGAAACACCCAAAATAAATGTGAGGCGGAACAAAATATTTATTTAAACTGGACTAAACAAAAATCATTATTTGCATACATGGTTATAAAAAAAGCCATCGGTCATTAAAAAAAAAAAAGCCTTACGGTTGTTGTTGTTTTTTTTAAATGCCTTACTATATTATACATGACCGTTTTAAAAAAGCCTTACTGTACATGGTGGTTTTATTCTTAAATGCCTTACTATACATGTTTGTTTTTTGTTTTTGTTTTTTTAAATGTCTTACTATACATGGTCGTTTAAAAAATGTTTTAGAAGGTCGTTTTTTTTGTGTTTTTTTTAATGTCTTACTATATACATGGACATTTAAAAAAATGCCTTACGATACATGGTCGTTTTTTTTTTTTTTTTTTTTTTTAAATGCCTTACTATATATGATCGTTTAGAAAAAAATGTCTTACTATACATGGTTGTTTATTTTATTTTTTATTTTTTTAATGCCTTACTATACATGGTCGTTTTTTTTTTTTTTTTTTAATGCCTTAATGGTGTTTTCTTTTTTTCAATGCATTACTATACGTGGTCGTTTAAAAAAAAAAAAAAGCCTTATACATGGTCGTTAAAAAAAAAAAAAAAAAAAAAAAAAAAAGGCCATGTATAGTTAGGCATATTTAAATTTTTTTTAAAATGTCTTGTTTTTTAAAAATGCCTTAAAAAGCCTGACAATACATAGCCGTTTTTTTTTTTTTTTTTTTCAAATGCCTTACTATACATGGTCATTTAGAAAAAAAAAACCTTACTTTACATGGTCGTTTCAAAAAAATGTCTTACTATACATGGTCGTTTCAAAAAAAAAAAAAAAAATGCCTTAGTATACATGGCCTTTTTTTATGCCTTAGTATTCATGGTCGTTTAAAAAAAAATGCCTTACTATACATGGTCATTTTATTTATTTTTTTCTCTTAAATGCCTTATTATACATGGTCGTTTAGAAAAAAAATGTCTTACTATACATGGTTGTGTTTTTTTTATTTTTTATTTAATTTTTTTTATAATGCCTTACTATATACATGGCCGTTTTTTATTTTTTTAATGTCTGAATGGTGTTTTTTCTTTTTTTTTCAATGCATTACTATACGTGGTCGTTTAAAAAAAAAAAAGCCTTATACATGGTCGTTTAAAAAAAAATGCCTTACTATACATGTTTTTTTTTTTTTTTTTTTAAATGCCTGATACATGGTCGTTTTAAAAAAATGTCTTACTATACATGGCCTTTTTTTATGCCTTTGTATTCATGGTCATTTAAAAAAAAATGCCTCACTATACATGGTCATTTAAAAAAAAAAATGTCTTACTATACATGGTCTTTTTTTATTTATTTATTTTTTTAGTTTTTATTTTTTTTTAAATGCCTTACTATACATGGTCGTTAAAAAAATGCCTTACTATACATGGTCTTTTTTATTTTTTTTTACGTCTTGTTTTTTTTTTAAATGCCTTAAAAAGCCTTTTTAGCCGTTTTTTTTGTTGTTTTGTTTTTCTTTTTAATGGTGGTTTAGAAAAAAAAATGCCTCACTATACATGGTCATTTTAAAAAAAAAATGTGTTACTATACATGGTCTTTTTTTTTTTTTAAATGCTCCTACTATACATGGCCGTTTAAAAATATGCCTTAGTATACGTGGACTTTTTTTTTATGCCTTAGTATTCATGGTCATTTAAAAAAAATAAAAAATGCCTTACTATACATGGTGTTTTTTTTTTTTTTTTTTTTTTTTTTAAATGCCTTACTATACATGGTCGTTTAAAAATATGCCTTAGTATACATGGCCTTTTTTTTATGCCTTAGTATTCATGGTCGTTTAAAAAAAAAAAGCCTTACTATACATGGTCGTTTAAAAAAAAAAAAGTCTTACTATATATGCCTACTATTTCTGCCTTAGTATTCATGGTCGTTTAAAAAAAAAAAAAGCCTTACTATACATGGTCGTTTTTTTTTTTTTTTTTTTTTTTTTTTTAATGCTTTACTATACATGGCCGTTTAAAAATATGCCTTAGTATACGTGGACTTTTTTTTTTATGCCTTAGTATTCATGGTCATTTAAAAAAAAAAAAAAAAAAAGCCTTACTATACATAGTCTTTTTTTTTTTTTTTTTTTTTTTTTTTTTTTTTAAATGCCTTACCATACATGGTCGTTTAAAAATATGCCTTAGTATACATGGCCTTTTTTTTTATGCCTTAGTATTCATGGTCGTTTAAAAAAAAAAGCCTTACTATACATGGTCGTTTAAAAAAAAAAAAAAGTCTTACCCCGGGTTTTCACCGGTTGCGGTTGCGGTGCGGTTGCGGTGCGGTGCGGCGCCGCAAGCAATTAGATTCCATTCATTCGAATGGTGCAGTCTACACCGCTTGCGGGTGCGTTGCGTGTTGACTGCGGAAGGCCTGCGGCGTGCCGCAAGCCTTCCGCAAGGATAGCCTATTTTCTATTTTTGCCGGACGCCGCATGCGGTAGGCCTCCGGCAAATGGCAAGCTAGCACAAAACACATCGAGCGGGACAGGAAGACCGACGCAGTTTCAAAGTAAATTTCCGGTTACCTTTCAGAATAAAACACTCGCCAGCTCGTATTTCGCAAGCTTATCAGCAGAACGTTTTTTTTTTTGTTTTTGTTTTTTTAAATGCCTTACGTTTAAAAATATGCCTTAGTATACGTGGCCTTTTTTTTATGCCTTAGTATTCATGGTCATTTAAAAAAAAAAAATGCCTTACTATACATGGTCGTTTTTTTTTGTTTAGTTTTTTTAAATGCCTTACTATACATGGTCGTTTAAAAATATGCCTTAGTATACATGGCCTTTTTTTTATGCCTTAGTATTCATGGTCGTTTTAAAAAAAAAAAAAAAATGCCTTACTATACATGGTCGTTTATGGAAGAAAAAAAAAAGCCTTACTATACATGGTCGTTAAAAAAAATGCCTGACTATACATAGTCGTTTTAAAAAAATGCCTTACGATACATGGTCGTTTTTTTTTTTTTAAATGCCGTACTATACATGGTCGTTAAAAAAAATGTCTTACTATACATGGTCTTTTTTTTTTTTTTATGTCTTGTTTTTTAAAAATGCCTTAAAAAGCCTTACTATACATAGCCGTTTTTTTTTTCCGTTTTGTTTTTTAAATGGTGGTTTACAAAAAAAGATGCCTCACTTATACATGGTCATTTAAAAAAAAAAAAAAAAGCCTGACTATACATGGTCGTTTAAAAAAAAATGTCTCACTATACATGGTCTTTTTTTTTTTTTTATGTCTTGCTTTTTAAAAATGCCTTAAAAAGCCTTACTATACATAGACGTTTTTTTTTGTTTGTTTTTTTCTTTTTAAATGGTGGTTTACAAAAAAAGATGCCTCACTTATACATGGTCATTTAAAAAAAAAAAATGCCTTCCTATACATGGTCTTTTTATTTTTTTATTTTTTTTATTTTATTTTTTTTAATGCTTTACTATACATGGTCGTTTAGGGAAAAAAAAGCCTTACTATACATGATTGTTAAAAAAAAAAAAAGCCTTACTATACATGGTTTTCTTTTTTTTTTTTCTTTTTTTTTATGCCTTACTATGGTCGGTTTTTTTTTTTTTTTTTTTTTTTTTTTTTAAATGCTTTACTATACATGGCCGTTTAAAAATATGCCTTAGTATACGTGGACTTTTTTTTATGCCTTACTATACATGGTCGTTAAAAAAAAAAAAAAAAAATGTCTTACTATACATGGTCTTTTTTTTTTTTTTTTTTAAATGCCTTTCTATACATGGTCGTTTTTTATTTTGTTTTTTTTTTGTTTTGTTTTTTTAAATGCCTTACTATACATGGTCGTTTAAAAATATGCCTTAGTATACATGGCCTTTTTTTTATGCCTTAGTATTCATGGTCATTTAAAAAAAAAAAAAATGCCTTACTATACATGGTCGTTTTTTTTGTTTGTTTTTTTTTTGTTTGTTTTTTTAAATGCCTTACTATACATGGTCGTTTAAAAATATGCCTTAGTATACATGGCCTTTTTTGTATGCCTTAGTATTCATGGTCATTTAAAAAAAAAATGCCTTACTATACATGGTCGTTTTTTTTTGTTTTTTGTTTTGTTTGTTTTTTTAAATGCCTTACTATACATGGTCGTTTAAAAATATGCCTTAGTATACATGGCCTTTTTTTTATGCCTTGTATTCATGGTCGTTTAAAAAAAAAACATGCCTTACTATACATGGTCTTTTTTTTTTTTTTTTTTAAATGCCTTACTATACATGGTCGTTTTTTTTTTTTTTTTTTTTTTTTTTTTTTTTTTAAATGCCTTACTACACATGGTCGTTTAAAAATATGCCTTAGTATACATGGCCTTTTTTTTATGCCTTAGTATTCATGGTCATTTAAAAAAAAAAATGCCTTACTATACATGGTCGTTTATGGAAGAAAAAAAAAAGCCTTACTATACATGGTCGTTAAAAAAATAAATAAAAATGTCTTACTATACATGGTCTTTTTTTTTTTTTTAAATGCCTTACTATACATGGTCGTTTTTTGTTGTTGTTTTTTTTGTTTGTTTTTTTAAATGCCTTACTATACATGGTCGTTTAAAAATATGCCTTAGTATACATGGCCTTTTTTTTTATGCCTTAGTATTCATGGTCGTTTAAAAAAAAACATGCCTTACTATACATGGTCGTTTATGGAAAAAAAAAAAAAAAGCCTTACTATACATGGTCGTTTAAAAAAAAAAAAAAAAAATGTCTTACTATACATGGTCTTTTTTTTTTTTTTTTAAATGCCTTACTATACATGGTCGTTTTTTTTTTTTTTTTTTTTTTTTTTTAAATGCCTTACTACACATGGTCGTTTAAAAATATGCCTTAGTATACATGGCCTTTTTTTTATGCCTTAGTATTCATGGTCATTTAAAAAAAAAAATGCCTTACTATACATGGTCGTTTATGGAAGAAAAAAAAAAGCCTTACTATACATGGTCGTTAAAAAAATAAATAAAAATGTCTTACTATACATGGTCTTTTTTTTTTTTTTAAATGCCTTACTATACATGGTCGTTTTTTGTTGTTGTTTTTTTGTTTGTTTTTTTA
This sequence comes from Festucalex cinctus, assembly GCF_051991245.1. Taxonomy (NCBI): domain Eukaryota; kingdom Metazoa; phylum Chordata; class Actinopteri; order Syngnathiformes; family Syngnathidae; genus Festucalex; species Festucalex cinctus. Next base: position 14,800,154 of record NC_135431.1, read on the forward strand.
AATGCCTTACTATACATGGTCGTTTAAAAATATGCCTTAGTATACATGGCCTTTTTTTTTATGCCTTAGTATTCATGGTCGTTTAAAAAAAAACATGCCTTACTATACATGGTCGTTTATGGAAAAAAAAAAAAAAGCCTTACTATACATGGTCGTTTTAAAAAAAAAAAAAAAAAAAAAATGTCTTACTATACATGGTCTTTTTTTTTTTTTTTTAAATGCCTTACTATACATGGTCGTTTTTTTTTTTTTTTTTTTTTTTTTTTTTTTTAAATGCCTTACTACACATGGTCGTTTAAAAATATGCCTTAGTATACATGGCCTTTTTTTTATGCCTTAGTATTCATGGTCATTTAAAAAAAAAAAAAGCCTTACTATACATGGTCGTTTATGGAAGAAAAAAAAAAGCCTTACTATACATGGTCGTTAAAAAAATAAATAAAAATGTCTTACTATACATGGTCTTTTTTTTTTTTTTTTAAATGCCTTACTATACATGGTCGTTTTTTTTGTTTGTTTTTTTTTTGTTTTTTTAAATGCCTTACTATACATGGTCGTTTAAAAATATGCGTTAGTATACATGGCCTTTTTTGTATGCCTTAGTATTCATGGTCATTTAAAAAAAAAAATGCCTTACTATACATGGTCGTTTTTTTTTGTTTTGTTTTTTGTTTGTTTTTTTAAATGCCTTACTATACATGGTCGTTTAAAAATATGCCTTAGTATACATGGCCTTTTTTTTTATGCCTTACTATACATGGTCGTTTATGGAAAAAAAAAAAAAAGCCTTACTATACATGGTCGTTACAAAAAAAATGCCTTACTATACATGGTCTTTTTTTTTTTTTTTTTTTTTTTTTTTTTTTTTTTTTTAAATGCCTTACTATACATGGTCGTTTAAAAATATGCCTTAGTATACATGGCCTTTTTTTATGCCTTAGTATTCATGATCGTTTAAAAAAAAAATGTCTTACTATACATGGTAGTTTTATTTATTTTTTTAATGTCTTAATGGTGTTTTTTAATTTTTTTTTTTTATGCCTTCCTATACATGGTCATTTAGGAAAAAAAATGTCTTACTATACATGGTCTTTTTTTTTTTTCTTTTATGTCTTGTTTTTTAAAAATGCCTTAAAAAGCCTTACTATACATAGCCGTTTTTGTTGTTTTTCTTTTTAATGGTGGTTTAGAAAAAAAAAGCCTCACTATACATGGTCATTTTAAAAAAATGTCTTACTTTTTTTTTTTTTACACGTCTTGTTTTTTTTTTGTTTTTTTTTAAATGCCTTAAAAAGCCTTACTATACATAGCCGTTTTTTTGTGTTTTTTTTTTTTTTTTTTTTTTTTTTTTAGAAAAAAATGTCTTACTATACATGCTTTTTTTTGTTTTTTTTGTTTTTTTTGTTTTTTTTTAAATGCCTTACTATATACATGGTCGTTTAAAAATATGCCTTAGTATACATGGCCTTTTTTTTATGCCTTAGTATTCATGGTCGTTTAAAAAAAAAATGCCATACTATACATGGTCATTAAAAAAGATAAAAAATGCCTTACTATACATGGTCGTTTAAAAATATGCCTTAGTATACATGGCCTTTTTTTTATGCCTTAGTATTCATGATCGTTTTAAAAAAAATGTTTTACTATACATGGTCTTTTTTTTTTTTTTTTTATGTCTTGTTTTTTTAAAATACTTTAAAAAGCCTTACTATACATAGCCGTTTTTGTTGTTTTTCTTTTTAGTGGTGGTTTAGAAAAAAAAAAAGCCTCACTATACATGGTCATTTTAAAAAAAATGTCTTACTTTTTTTTTTTTTTTTTTACACGTCTTGTTTTTTTTGGTTTTTTTTTTAAATGCCTTAAAAAGCCTTACTATACATAGCTGTTTTTTTTTTGTTTTTTTTTAAATGCCTTACTATATACATGGTCGTTTAAAAATATGCCTTAGTATACATGGCCTTTTTTTATGCCTTCGTATTCATGGTCGTTTAAAAAAAAAAATGCCTTACTATACATGGTCTTTTTATTTTTTTTATTTTTTTATTTTTTTTATTTTATTTTTTTTAATGCTTTACTATACATGGTCGTTTAGGGGAAAAAAAAGCCTTACTATACATGGTTGTTAAAAAAAATGCCTTACTATACATGGTTTTCTTTTTTTTTTTTTTTTAAATGCCTTACTATACATGGTCGTTTTTTTTTTTTTTTTTTTTTTTTTTTTTTTAAATGCCTTACTACACATGGTCGTTTAAAAATATGCCTTAGTATACATGGCCTTTTTTTTATGCCTTAGTATTCATGGTCGTTTAAAAAAAAAATGCCTTACTATACATGGTCGTTTTTTTTTTTTTTTTTTTTTTTTTTAATGCTTTACTATACATGGCCGTTTAAAAATATGCCTTAGTATACGTGGACTTTTTTTTATGCCTTAATATTCATGGTCGTTAAAAAAAAAAAAAAAAAAATGTCTTACTATACATGGTCTTTTTTTTTTTTTTTTTAAATGCCTTACTATACATGGTCGTTGTTGTTTTTTTTTTTTGTTTTTTGTTTTTTGTTTTTTTTAATGCCTTACTATACATGGTCGTTTAAAAATATGCCTTAGCATACATGGCCTTTTTTTTATGCCTTAGTATTCATGGTCATTTAAAAAAAAAAAAAAATGCCTTACTATACATGGTCGTTTAAAAATATGCCTTAGTATACATGGCCTTTTTTGTATGCCTTAGTATTCATGGTCATTTAAAAAAAAAAAAAGCCTTACTATACATGGTCGTTTTTTTTTGTTTTTGTTTTTTTAAATGCCTTTCGTTTAAAAATATGCCTTAGTATACGTGGCCTTTTTTTTATGCCTTAGTATTCATGGTCATTTAAAAAAAAAAAATGCCTTACTATACATGGTCGTTTTTTTGTTTTTTTGTTTTTTTAAATGCCTTACTACACATGGTCGTTTAAAAATATGCCTTAGTATACATGGCCTTTTTTTTATGCCTTAGTATTCATGGTCATTTAAAAAAAAAAATGCCTTACTATACATGGTCGTTTTTTTTTTGTTTTTTTTGTTTTTTTTTGTTTTTTTAAATGCCTTACTATACATGGTCGTTTAAAAATATGCCTTAGTATACATGGCCTTTTTTTATGCCTTCGTATTCATGGTCGTTTAAAAAAAACAAAAAATGCCTTACCTGGTCGTTTATGGAAGAAAAAAAAAGCCTTACTATACATGGTCGTTAAAAAAAAAAAAAAAAAAAAAAAAAAAGTCTTACTATACATGGTCTTTTTTTTTTTTTTTATGTCTTGTTTTTTAAAAATGCCTTAAAAAGCCTTACTATACATAGCCGTTTTTTTTCCGTTTTGTTTTTTAAATGGTTTACAAAAAAAGATGCCTCACTTATACATGGTCATTTAAAAAAAAAAAAAAAAGCCTGACTATACATGGTCGTTTAAAAAAAAATGTCTTACTATACATGGTCTTTTTTTTTTTTTTATGTCTTGCTTTTTAAAAATGCCTTAAAAAGCCTTACTATACATAGACGTTTTTTTTTGTTTGTTTTTTTCTTTTTAAATGGTGGTTTACAAAAAAAGATGCCTCACTTATACATGGTCATTTAAAAAAAAAAATGCCTTCCTATACATGGTCTTTTTATTTTTTTTTTATTTTTTATTTTTTTTATTTTTTATTTTTTTAATGCTTTACTATACATGGTCGTTTAGGGGAAAAAAAGCCTTACTATACATGGTTTTCTTTTTTTTTTTTTTTTTTATGCCTTAGTATTCATGGTCGTTTAAAAAAAAAAAGCCTTACTATACATGGTTTTCTTTTTTTTTTTTTTTTATGCCTTAGTATTCATGGTCGTTTAAAAAAAAAAAAAAGCCTTACTATACATGGTCGTTTTTTTTTTTTTGTTTTTGTTTTTTTAAATGCTTTACTATACATGGCCGTTTAAAAATATGCCTTAGTATACGTGGACTTTTTTGTATGCCTTAGTATTCATGGTCATTTAAAAAAAAAAAGCCTTACTATACATGGTCGTTTTTTTTTGTTTTTTTTTTTGTTTGTTTTTTTAAATGCCTTACTATACATGGTCGTTTAAAAATATGCCTTAGTATACATGGCCTTTTTTTTTATGCCTTAGTATTCATGGTCGTTTAAAAAAAAACATGCCTTACTATACATGGTCGTTTATGGGGAAAAAAAAAAGCCTTACTATACATGGTCTTTTTTTTTTTTTTTTTTTTTTTTTTAAATGCCTTACTATACATGGTCGTTTAAAAATATGCCTTAGTATACATGGCCTTTTTTTATGCCTTATATTCATGATCGTTTAAAAAAAAATGTCTTACTATACATGGTAGTTTTATTTATTTTTTTAATGTCTTAATGGTGTTTTAAAAAAAAAAAATTTTATGCCTTCCTATACATGGTCATTTAGGAAAATAAAAGCCTTACTATACATGGTCGTTTAAAAAAAAAATGTCTTACTATACATGGTCTTTTTTTTCTTTTCTTTTATGTCTTGTTTTTTAAAAATGCCTTAAAAAGCCTTACTATACATAGCCGTTTTTGTTGTTTTTCTTTTTAGTGGTGGTTTAGAAAAAAAAAAAGCCTCACTATACATGGTCATTTAAAAAAAAAAATGTCTTACTTTTTTTTTTTTTTTTTTACTCGTCTTGTTTTTTTTGTTTTTTTTAAATGCCTTAAAAAGCCTTACTATACATAGCTGTTTTTTTTTTTTTTTAAATGCCTTACTATATACATGGTCGTTTAAAAATATGCCTTAGTATACATGGCCTTTTTTTATGCCTTCGTATTCATGGTCGTTTAAAAAAAACAGATGCCTCACTTATACATGGTCATTTAAAAAAAAATGCCTTACTATACATGGTCTTTTTTTTTTTTTTTTTTAAATGCCTTAAAAAGCCTTACTATACATAGCCGTTTTTTTGTTTTTCTTTTTAATGGTGGTTTAGAAAAAAATGCCTCACTATACATGGTCATTTTAAAAAAAGGTCTTACTATACATGGTCTTTTTTTTTTTTTTAAATGCCTTACATGGTCGTTTAAAAATATGCCTTAGTATACATGGCCTTTTTTTATGCCTTAGTATTCATGGTCGTTTAAAAAAAAAAAAAAAAAAAAAAAAAAAAAAAATGTCTTACTATACATGGTAGTTTTATTTATTTTTTTAATGTCTTAATGGTGTTTTTTGGGGGGGGGGGGTTTATGCCTTACTATACATGATCATTTAGAAAATAAAATGCCTTACTATGCATGGTCGTTTAGAAAAAAAAAAAGCCTTACATGGTCTTTCTTTTTCTTTTTTTTTTACGTCTTGTTTTTTTTAAAAAATGCCTTAAAAAGCCTTACTATATTTATAAAAAAAAATGCCTCACTATACATGGTCATTTTAAAAAAATGCCTTACTATACATGGTTGTTGTTGTTGTTTTTTTTTTTTTAATGCCTTACTATACATGGTCGTTTAGAAAAAAAAAAAAAAAAAAGCCTTACTTTGCATGGTCGTTTTTTTATTATTTTTTAAATGCCTTACTATACATGGTCGTTTAAAAAAAATGTCTTACTCTACATGGCCTTTTTTTTTATGTCTTGTTTTTTAAAAATGCCTTAAAAAGCCTTACTATACATAGCCGTATTTTTTTTTCTTTTTGTATGCCTTAGTATTCATGGTCGTTTAAAAAAAATGCCTTACTATACAGGGTCGTTAACAAAAAAAAAAATGTCTTACTATACATAGCCGTTTTTTTTTTTTTTTTCTTTTTAATGGTGGTTTAGAAAAAAAAATGCCTCACTGTACATGGTCATTTTAAAAAAATGTCTTACTATACATGGTCTTTTTTAAATTTTTTTAAATGCCTTACTATCCATGGTCGTTTAAAAAAAAATGCCTTGCTATACATGGTTGTTTTATTTATTATTTTTATTTATTGTATTTATTGATTTATTTTTTAATGCTGACAGGATCAGGGTGTTGCAGAAAGCAGTCTGGGGAGACAGATGTGCTCACTAAATGTTTAATAAGCGAAACAAGCAACAAACAGGCACAATTACTAGGACAAGCGGTGACGGCAAACAAAATGATCCAACAAGAACTGAACAGAAACTAGGAACTAAATACAAGTAAAGCAATGAGACAATTGGCAACACCAGGACACAAGTGGCTGAGGGAGCTGATTGGTAGACACAGGGCCTGACAAACGGGTGGACAGAAAAACATAATAGCTGTTTTTTCACCAACAAGCCCAGGATCTTTGAGTTCTGGGTAAAGGGAGTTATTGGTTGTAAAAGTTCAGCAGGAATTTAGAATTGCGTTTCCACAGCGTCTTCGAGTTCTCGGTAATTAATTCAAATGAGTTTGATTGAGTCCAGCCGATGTAAAATCACAGCCATGGTCATTGCAGCCCGCCCCCTCAAAGTTCCTGCCTGGTTCAGCAAGACCCTGCTGCTGAGATAGCACTTGGATGCCCTGGGAATTGTTGTTGGTGGAAAAACACCCAAACTGAATTTTACCAAGATAAACTGAAAAGTTCTCCAAAAGTTCCAGCGGTAGAAAAACGCCTAATGAGAAAGACATGAACCACAAGAAAACAAGACATAACATGAAGCAAAGCTAAATACAACAAACATGGATCATGACAAATGCCTTACTATACTTTTTTTTTTTTTTTTTATAAACATTCGTGGGAGTAAAAAAAAAGAAGAAAAAAGCAGCTTATTATTCATAGTTGTTTAAAAAAATGTTTTACGATACATGGTTGTTTTTTTTATGTCGTTTTTTAAAAATGCCTTAAAAAGCCTTACTATACATGGCCTTTTTTATGCCTTACTATACATAGTCGTTTAAAAAAAGAAAGCTTACTATTTATGGTCGTTTAAAAAAATGCCTTAGTCGTTTAAAAAAAAAAGAAAAAAAAAAGGCTTACTATTCATGGTCGTTTTAAAAAAAAAATGTCTTAATACAAATGGCCTTTTTTTTTTTTTTTAAATGCCATACTATTCATGGTCGTTTAAAAAAAAAAAAAAATCTTACTATACATGGCTGTTGTTTTTTTAATTCCTATCATGAATTTGACTTGTCTATCATAGCTGTCAGATGGAGCTTACGTCGCCTCCACCATCCTTTCGGCGTGCCCAGCGTGGTCCAGCCGGACGCAACCTTTTGTCTCCTTCACCAATCCAACTACATCACGGGCTACAGCCAAGACCGTCACATGGCTCTCTGGGTGTCGTATACCGTCCCCAATCTGGTGAGTCTTTCATCCCTAAACATAGCCTCAGCTCGCGGTGATGTGGGTTTGGAAGGGGACTGAATGAGGGTTTGACTTTACGGTTCAAATTCCTCAGTCATCTCCACCAAGTTTTTCCTCACTGTTCTTATTGTGTGTTTAGTGTAAACACTAGTGACCTTAAGTGCAGCCCAGTAGTTAAGAATGATGATTTTCCATTCATTCACTACAGAATACAAGAGAATCTCAATTAATTAGAATATCATGAAAAACTCAATTTCTATCAATAGTTTCAAAAGTTTTCAAAATTTACCGTTACCTTTCCGTTGCAACTTTTTTGCTGGGCTTGTCACTCCCAAGATTACTTGTATAGTATGTGGTTGTCTTTGTCACCCCATTGAACAGGCCCCAGGGAGCGTCAACATTTTCCACATAGCCCCCACGTAGTAATGACACAGTGATGAGCACCGGCCTTCTTGTGTATCCCCAGCTACTGAATGTTGGGGTTGTTGTCACTCATTCCAAGTGATATTTTGAGCCTCTTGTTTACTTCCGCAGTCAATTGAAATGCAACTCGCAGTTGTTTCTATTCTGACAAGTGACAATTTAAATGGCTGTAATGTTATCTGCTGTCGAGGGAGTGATTAGTTGCATTCTGACACCTTCAAATCCAAACGTGTTGTCATTTGATCCTAAAATAATCACTGAAATCATTTTGATGGGATACTTGCTAGCAACAGGGAACGTAAATTCCGTCGTCATGGTGACTTGCATACTTTTAACGGTTCATCAGGGGTTCAAAAGGGAGGTTGTGGGGGCTTCTCATACTCTCCACCCCCAATGTACTCTAAATGTTATATTTTGTTTGTCTTTATTGTTCTTGCTAAACTGTTGTGCATTAAAAAAAAATATTGAATGCATTTTGTTCAACACATTTATACAACATTTTGGGGGGAATATAACAAAACATGTTAAATTAATAAAATAAAATACAAATAAATTACCAGAATATTCCAACATATTTTTTTTATCAAGTCACTGGGTAACATTTAACCAGAAAGAGGAAGAGAGAGAGAGAAAAAAAAAACTATTTAAAAAATAATAATTGCTTCATGTCAATTTACTATTATATTTTACAAAATATAGATTGTGTAATTTTTTAATTTGGCTCAACTTTTTTTTATTTTTTTTATACGAAACCAAATTGGCCCAAGTTGAATAGTAGTAGAGAGCAAGCGCAGCCTTGTCTGCCAAAAATCTACAAAAAATAACGCTGATGAAGCTCCAATATACATTTTCCATGAAAAAAATGGGATGTTGTTCCACCCACCCAAAAAAAAAAAAAAAAGTGATCTACAGTACTTATAAACAACCCCTATTCTTTTTTTCTTGTAATTAATCAAGGGGCTCCTCAAGGTGTTGTGGAACCTACTGTGGGTTGACAGTATACATACCTTACGCAACACCTGCGATGCTGTGGACTTGTCTTAAAACTGCACCCTGACCCCAAACTGATCCGCTCTTTCAGGCCACAGTGAAACCCCTGGACCCGTCTCTGGAGGCGTGCATTCGCCCCGACGTCCGCATACCACCGTCCACCAGCCAGATGTGCGGCAATGACAACGCCCACGGCCTGCTGTATCCCCCCAGTGAGTGTGTATGTGTGTGCGTGCGCGTCCTGGTCACAGCTCCTCATCACCTGAAATGAAGCCGACAAGTGTAAAAAAGAAACAGTACAGTAATTGTGGCAATTGTCCAGTGCGATTATACGTTCAGTCCTCTTGCTTCTTTCCTTCCAAAGACCTGAATGTCAAAGAAGGTGCGACAGACTCACTCATCACAAGCAACATGGTGCCAATGTTCCCCGCATTTAAAGGTGAGGTATCCATTCGTAAATGTCTTTTTAAATGTAACCGTTTATCATTCGATGAGTATAACAGGAAGGCAAATGTTTTCAGTGGGACCACCCACTACAATGGAAAAAGTAGTGACTCACTCCAATTGGCTAGCTTGGGGTCTCACGGTTGAATGAGCTGACAGATACTGCCCTCATGTGGCTAATTTGGGGTATTACAAGCCAGAAAATGAATGCCTAATCGATGTAAATCGAATAAAATAAAAAACAGCTACTGTAAATTGTCATGAAGTTGCATATTGCTGGCGTGGGGCCAAAACCGTGTATCTCCAAAATTGTCACTTTTCAGACCATAAAAATGACCAAAAAACATTGCATAAACATGTGATGCTAATGAGCATACTTAATACTGAAAATGATTTTCCACTTCCATCAGCTGTTTGGAGCTATGTCCATGGTGTCCTGCTTCCAAAGTATTCCGAGCAGCTGAATGGAGTCAACATTATAAGTGGTCCAATATTTGATGAAGATTATAATGGAAAAGTTGACGCCTTCAAAACCCTTGCGCCGTAAGCTGATCAGTCATTGAAATTATTATAATTATATCAACCTAAGATGTAGTTTCAGTTATTGTTTTTGTAAATATTTTTTTGTATTTTATTTCATTATCCCCCCCCCCCCCAAATTTTGTTTATCCTTTTGTTAGTTTTGTGTGAATTTTTTTATATATATTTTTTCCCTTTGGTTAGTTTTTGTAAACTAAAATAACCTTGGTGTTTGTACTGAGCAGAAAACTACTGATCGCCAAGATTTTACTTTGATTAAATTGCAAGTGTTCAACAAAATGATCCAATAATATACTGAGCCCATATACAAACACCAAAATTTGTATTAGAATTTTTTATTTTTTTTAAATGACTGCGATCTCCCATTTCCTCAGAAATGAGGCCCCCATGCCGACGCATTTTTTCATCATCCTGACCAGTTGTAAGAACTCCACTTTCAGTCGTGGGAACTGCGAGGGTCCCCTCACAGTCAAGTCCTTCATCCTGCCACACAGAGCGGACTACACCGAGAACTGTCCCGTGAGTAACGCCAATACGCCACTTGGATGCCTCATTGGGTCTCTCGTTTAAAATCTCCCATTCGTCTTGTAGAGCGGCTCAGATTTAAAGTGGACGCAAGACTGGATGCAGCTTCACGCGGCCCGCGTCCGCGACGTGGAACTGCTGACTGGACTGAGCTTCTACCACGACAGGTTGTCTGTGGAAGAGACACTACAGCTCAAGACCTTTTTACATCGCGTTTGAAAAAAAAAAAAATAGCCACAATGCATTTGGTGCCTCATTATTTCAATCAGGTAAAATAATCCTAATGTCCAGGTTTAGCTTTTTCCTTTTTTTTTTTTTTTTTTTACACTGTTGTAAAATGATTGTTGTACATAATGAACGCCATACATTGGTTGTAGATTTTGTGAATCCTGTCATGCGATGACTTATTTGCTTCCAAAGATGAACACCCTTTTATTCATGTTGCTCAATATGATGGACTCCTCCCACAAACCTGCCTACCCAAGCTTTCCATCAAACAACCAACAAAAAGCTGCATCTTGCAAACACTTGACTGCAATCACACCTTTCTATGTCACAGAGCTCCATATTCTGCCCCCTCCTGGTCACAATTCAGATGACCCCTTAGCAATAAACGTCAAGTCATCTGTTGTCACACTTGGTTCATAAATGGATGGAGAAAGCATACAAATTCGTCAGGTTTATGCCAACTTAATTTTTATTTGTATACATTACCCTCGTGCGGTTCATCCATCGCTGCCTCTGCAACACAAGAACAGCAAACCACAGAAAAAATAAATAAATTTGTATTTAAAAAACACTCAGGTAAATCTTGTCCAATATTAATACTCAATGTGGCCTCTGCTGATGGCAACGTCTCAAGGTAGACAGTCTGACACTGCACCACTGCTGGGTTTCGCGGTCATAGACCCGAAAAAGTACATATTTGGTCTTTGCAAATGGACATCTGGACAAAGTTGAACATTTCTGGTATTATATTTTATAATCAGATGAAACAAATTACATGTTTAGCCACAATGATGTATCCTTTATTTGACAATTTTTTTTTTTTTTTTTACTGATCTGTACTATGATCCCAAAGGACGATACTGTTGGTATTTATGTGCACAAAACTATAATCAAGTTAATTTGTCTTTTTTTTTTTTTTTTTTTTTAAATATATATCTTTGTCTCTAAATGGTTTTAGAGATTCGTGTGTGGGGGGGGGGGGGATCCCAGATTTATTTATTTATTTAATTTACCCAGACAGCAAACATTTCAAGGCCCTATAGAATGGCAAAAACAAAATGACAAATGCATAGAAAGAAGAGAAAGAAAAAGACCGATGTAGGCTACCACTAACCTTTCCCTGAACGCTGTTCCTCTGGTGGTAAATCGCCTACAACAAGCACAAAAACACTGTGAATAAAAATTACATACAAACATCTTCAAATCTTCATGTAGTACACCTGTCGAACGCAACTTACATTGGGCACACCTGTCTTCAATTATCTCGTTGCCCGAAACCGAGACGTTCGCAAGTGAAATGAAGATGAAGCCAAACAGCACATTTATTCACAAGTTGTGCACATTAAGCCTCAAATTAAGCCAGTACTCGACAGTCACACTCACACTCACGTTTGACGTGACGCGGGCGTAGCAAACTCTCACCTGCATTCTGTGTCGTCGTCGGACATAATTAGACCAAACCGAAGCCATCCCCCATTCCAACATAAATGGTGCTTTTTGCCGCGCTTCGTGTGTCACGTAACTATGGAATATACCACTAAAGCAGCTTGGCCTGTTATTTCATGCATTTGTTCTTTTTGGGTGAATAAGTTAATAATTGTGAATGGATTATTTTTGTTATGGTTAATATATGTTGCATATATTATTTATTTACATGCTTTGGTTTTTGTTACTTTTTATACTCAACCTGTTTTTGCGTTAAATGGTTTGCCCGGACCTAGGTGGCCGAAATTCAAACTAATTTGAACTACTTTGCTTTTTATTTTTATTTTTTTATTTTTTGCTGTCTTGCAGCAGTGTTGGTTTGCCAGGGGTCATAAACTAAGAAATATTAAGAAATATTACAAGCACCAAAATGAAAACAAGTTCTAAGTACGGTCACAAATGTTCTCCAATTTCGATACTGTAAATGTATAGCATAGTGTGCCGAGAAACGTTTCTTGGGAGTAGTAATATGGCGGCCTCGCGGCTTCAAACGTCTTGGCCTATCAGCTACCCAGTACAGATCAGTGACGTTCAGCCCTTCTCGATCAACGAAGCCCCGAGTGCCTGGGCTACAGGTGGAGGAGTAGAACAGTCACTCGTCTTCGGTTCCGGTTGGCGTGGGTTCACTTCTCCGCTTAGGATACCATGCCTGTGTCCAAATTCACAAGACTGGGAACCTTCGGCTGCATGACGTCACTTCCGGCACGACTCGTCAACACACACAGACTTACACATGAATGGAGTGTCAGTAAATACACTACCGACAAGCAAATTGTTAAATAAGGAGAAAAAAAACACATTGACAATCCATTCATATGTAAGTCCGTGCGTGCTGTCGAGTCGTGTCGGAAGTGACGTCATGCAGCCGACAAATTCGCCCTTCGGAGGACCCAGCCTTGTGAATTTGGACACAAGCCATGTGTTGCTTACATGATGTCAGCTTGTGTGAGTGTGATTTAAAAAAAAAAAAAAAAAAAAAAAAAAAAAAAAAAAAAAAAAAAAAAGTAGAAGAAGCCCCGAGTGCCTGTGAGCAGCGAGCACTATTAAACACTAGAACGACTATATTTGATTGTTGCGAATCAGTGGGCTTGTTATTTTTGTTATGACGGGTGTGCGATAGTTTCCATTAAAATACGATCATTTTGAGTCTATGGTAGGACAATCCTACATTTCCCACCTGGCAACGCCGCATCGGCCCATGTAGGCGGACTCGAGCAGTCCCATTGCGATGATTGCGGCATTGGGCTCTATGTAGACTGTAGGTGGAGAAGTGAGGTGCAGACGCCCTCACGGAGTGGTGACTGAGCGCGTGTTCTCCCACAGGCGTGTTGCGTTTTCACGGCAAAAAAAAGGATGATTTAACCTAATAACACGGACGGACACGCAACACAGCAACAATGGGTGGCGGTGAGTGTTTTCCACTCTCTCGTATCTATTCAGCTAACGGCTAATGCTAACGCCACAAGAACGGAAATGAAAACAATAATAAAGACGCTAGTTGTTGTATCAAACTGGTAGCCCTTTTCATGAATCAGTATCCAAGAAGTAGCTGTAACGTGCTATTTTAAGTGGGCGTCTTAACGAGCTGTTAACAGCGTTCGACGCTTCCCATTTACCTTTCAGAGAACGTGAGCCTGGTGTTCAAGCTGTACTGCTTGACAGTGATGACACTGGTAGCGGCCACATATACGGTGGTTCTACGCTACACGAGGACTGCCTCGTCCGTGGAGGACCTGTACTTCTCCACGACCGCCGTGTGCATCACAGAGGTCATCAAGCTTATACTGAGCACTGGGATGCTGGCAAGGTAAGCCCGGTGGTGCGTCCAACTCCCACTCAAACCACAGCATTTGAATTCCATCAATGTTTTTCCTGCTATGTGTTCTCAGAGAATCCGGAAGCCCAAAGAGACTGCTGGACACCATAAAGGAGCACATATTGTGCAACCCCAGCGGGCTGCTGAAGCTGAGCATACCATCAGTGGTGTACGCGGTCCAGAACAACATGGCCTTCCTGGCCTTGAGCAACCTTGATGCTGCAGTTTATCAAGTAAGATCAGCCTTTTCCATGTCAAGTCAAAACCCTAATTTTTAAAAAAAATCTGCTGCTGCATTATGATGTCAAATAATCAATTTTTACCCTGAAAAGTTTTGTGCTAAGGCAGCAGGGACGAACTTGGAAAAAAATACCATAATTTTTGTGTCAGGGGAAAAAAAAAAAAAAAAAAAAAAAACATCTAAAATGGTAGCTTCTCCCGACGTTGCGTTTCTGTGTGACGTACCAGGTGACGTACCAGCTGAAGATCCCGTGCACGGCCCTCTGCATGGTCTTCATGCTAGGCCGGACCCTCAGCAAGAGGCAGTGGTTCTCCGTCTGTATGTTGGGCCTGGGGGTCGCCCTCGTGCAGTTGAAGACTGCAAACGCCGCCAAAGTGCAAGTAGGCCTCAGACCGCCCTATTTGAATTCTGTCACTCATTCCCTGCTATTCTTTGTAGTGGGCCAAATATCAAAAATATTTACTTTTGAGGGGATCCTAAACTCGCTACATTACACTAAAAAATGGCGCACAACACTACAGAGTCATTCTGAACGCGGCCTGTGTCATCTTCTCTTCTTCTTCTGTCCAGGTTGAGCAAAAGCCTCTTCTCGGGCTCATGGCCGTCATCATTGCTGTACTCTGCTCCGGGTTCGCAGGTTTGAAGCTGACCACTCAATTGTCTTCATCACTGACATTTGTTGTGAATTTACGCTGAACTGTGCTTCAGGCGTTTACTTTGAGAAGGTCCTGAAGAGCTCCGATACGTCGCTGTGGGTGAGGAACATCCAGATGTACATTTCAGGAATCGCCATCACCTTCATCGGTGTGTTGGCCAACGACGGCGAGAAGGTCATGGAAAAAGGCTTCTTCTTCGGTTACACACCGGGGGTGTGCTTCGTTGTCTGTGAGTACAAAAACCCGCAGGAGGTTTTTGTTTGCGTTCTCGGCCGCGCTTTGACGCCGTCTCCTCGCCGTCAGTCCTGGCGAGCGTGGGAGGCCTGTACACGTCCGTCGTGGTCAAGTACACCGACAACATCATGAAAGGATTCTCGGCCGCCGCCGCCATCGTCCTCTCCACCGTGGCGTCCGTTGTCTTGTTTGGATTGCACATAAGTAAGAAAAAATCTCCTTGGGCCGATGTTTGCGTTGGGAGCGGTTTGTGCGGTCAAACAGGCTGTTCTGTATTGCCACAACCTTTTGTTATGAAGTTGTGTAGCGTTAGAGATTAGCTCTTGTTTTGTTTTTTTTGGTTGTGGGGGTTAGAGTTCAAGTAGAATGGCATAGAAAAGTTTATTTCAGTGACTGAATTCTGAAAAGTAAATAAGAGATCCTACTTCCATTCAGTTTGTGTAAAGATTAGAGTGGGTTCAGAAATTTCCCTGGCAAGCCAAATATACAGAATGTTTAAGATCAGCGAACAGAACTTCCTGATGTGTTCGCTTCTCCCCCGCAGCGGCCACATTTGTATCCGGAGCCAGCCTGGTGTGCCTGTCCATCTATCTGTACGGCCTTCCAAAGCAGGACACGTCCACAATCAGCCGGGAAGCCGCAGACAAAGGGTCCAAACAGAATCTGATTGCAGTGTAGGTCCACAGACTCAAAGAGAGTGTTTGGGGATCGGGTTCCTCCACCGCTTAGACGGAGCAAGAGGAAGCCTGCCATTGTTTTCCCCGCAATGAACTTTGATTATTTTTTTTTTTTTTTTAAATCATTCTCTAAGAATCCAATTTATGTGGATTTTGTCTGCACAGAGTGTAAATGAAGCACTTGCAACGCCGCTTGTTTGTGGGAGGCAAAGTGATTTTTTTATTTTTTTTCCTAGCTTTAAAAAGACTGAACAAAACTTGTGAAGAAGAGTGTACTGAAGTTAAGTGAGACACTGTTAGAAAAACGTAAGGACCAACAACTGCACTTGTCATTGATTACTTTTCTAACAGGTCAAATATGATTTTTTTTTTTTCTCATTTGTTGGGGATTTTTTGGACCCCAAGAATCAGTGTAATTTATAGATTATGAATGTACAGAAGTTTTCCCATACTTCAAATGTCTTGTTTTCTATATTTTGTGGTGGCTGACGACTAAAACGAATGAAATGTATACATTACAACAACAAAAGATAAGCTGCCATGAAGATAAGACCTCATTCAGGGGAGTGTTTTCTTTGTAAACCGCATTTTTGTTTCTGCCAAGCAAGTCAAACCGGTCCAAAGGGTTGATAGTTTACTGTCGCATTACAAATCAGGCAATAATCACTGATCGACTGTGTTCTTTATTCAATCATGATGAAATGAAATATTTACATTTTGTCGACTGGCATGATGCCAAGAATTTTCATCCCGTTGGCCAGAACCGAGCAGGCCCCACTGAAAAGTCTCTTCCTCGCCTGCGAGCATTCAGAAAATCCAGATGTGATTTCTACTACTCTGTAAAAATTACTTATTGAATGATAAAATAAATATTTTTGATTAAATATACTAATTGTTTCGTCACCACTCAATAGATGATTTTAAATGATATAGTGAAGGGGCCACTATTTATGTGGAGGGCTAACAGTTTGATAAACACTTCAGAAATAACATTTAGTTAAGTACCCTTTTGAATAAATTATATCTTATCTGAAGACAGTGATCATATTGTTTGCTCACAATTTGAAATGCAAAAATGAAGCTTCATTAACCACTTGAAATATTTTTAAACTCCTCTAGATGGTGCTCTTGGTTTTAACGTTACATTACTACTGCATCTTTAAAGCAAGAGCACCATCTAGAGGAGTCAAAAAATATTGCAAGTGGTTCAATTTTTCATCAAAAATTGTGAGAAAACATTAACATGATCTCTTTTTATTTTTTTACCTGAGCGACTTGTTGCGGGCTCCCTTTGACCGGCAGCTCTCTGTGCGCCGATGCAGTCAGATGGCTACGAGAGATTGAGAATCGGTCAAACAGCTGCAAAGTTTCCCGCACTCACTCAGTCACACCCTAACATCCTTGTTGCTCCTTACCACAGCTTCAACAGGAAGATGAGCAGGTGCTTGGGTTGCAGATCCTGGGCCGACTGGTACAACACCTCGTCGTAGCTGCGGCGGGTGGGAGACAAAAAAAAGTTGATGTTTTGATTGGCAAGCGCTGAATAAACTCGACGAGGGCGTTGTTGTGGTTACCGGAGGAGGTGCTGAAGGATGGAGACGCCCGACTGCTCGCTTAGAAGGGACGGGTCGAACGCGGCAGTGTCGACGTCGTCGTTCATTCGAATTAAACTGCACAAAGAGGTTATGAAATCATCCATTTTCCACTCCCACATCCCATAATAACACACCTGCAGAGACGTGCGTGCGTGTACTGGAGGAAAACACCCGTGTCTCCCTGAGCCTGCAACATCTTGTCCCAGTCAAACTTGTAGTCCCCTTGCAGTGGACCTTTGAAATCCTAAAACATTTATTTTATTTTTTTTAAGTTATATCTTCTGTCCTTTTCAAAAGAAAAGTCACCAGAGTCGTTCACCTGGACTATTAACGCACTGATTCCCACTTTCTGCGCCGTGTCCTCCGGATCGTCCATTTCCTTTGTCACTGCAAGACAGGACAGAGGACATGATCAAAAATCTTTTTTTGAAATTTCAACCCGTACGAGTAAAGTGCACGTGGATGAGTAAAGGGCGAGGCGGCTCATACTTTTTGATTGGCTCATGTTGTGCAACATTCTTGCGCGAGCCTCGTCCAGAAGGTCCTCCAAGAAGACCACCTCTCCGGAGCGGGTCTTCATGCCCTTCACCAGGCCGAAGGGCACGTGATGACACCTGCACAAATATTTATTTTTTTGCCACAAATGTTTTCTTTAAGGGATTATATATAGTATAGCTATTTAATGATATCCAAATGTCATAGTATGTTATAATCATCATGATGTAGTTATAGTGGGGAGGTTGGTGATATATTAATTAAAAAAACAAACAAAACAAAAAACCTCACAATACTGTATTTAAAAGAAAAAAAAAACCTCATTGGGTGTTGGTGGGGGTGGTGAAAGCACAATATTGTGTTTTTGTACATAGCATGGCTTGGCCATTCATTTATTTTAAATGTCACAGCTATACAATACTAATTATCCAAGGTCATAATTATACATGTAAGTCACATTGTATACACAATGCATATTATAAAATAATTAGAGCTGTCAAAATTAGTAATTGCTTATCAAATTGACAGCTATGTTAATAATCAAGTAATCATTTGGAAACACTTCTTTTATTTTTTTTATTTTTTTTATTTAAAATTGTCCAAATCCTCTAATTTCAGCATATCAACTAGGGGTGTTAAGAAAAATCGATTTGGCAATATGTCGCGATATTATAGCGCACAATTCTTGTATTGATTCAATGTGCGACTGAATCGATATTTAAACATCAATTTTTGATGGAAATATTCAACAACAAAAAAAGTCTCACTTAGTGTTAGGGTTTGCACTTTAAGCATGGAAGAATGTTATTGGAACATTAAGCCTTAATATTTTATTTTAATGCTGTTCAAACATGAAAAGACTGCAACCTATTAAATACAGTGTTGAAGTTTCAGTTCAATACATTATCATACAAATCTTACAGTGTACATGTACAAGTTTACTGATTAGTATTTTCTAAATTTGAGTTATTTAAAAAAAAAAAAAAAAACCTCAATAATCGACTTAAAGATTTGTATCGGGATTAATCGGTATCAAGTCGAATTGTGACCTATGAATCGTGATACAGATCGAATTGCCAGATACTCGGCAATTCACACCCCTAAAATCAACAGTAAGTGTTCACTGATTTCTGTTGTCCTTCATTAATGAAGAATGATTATCTTTGTGTTTAATCAAAATAAGACATTTTCAAACATCTGTTTTAATTTAAGAAAACAATGGCCGAACCAGTCAATCAACCCCCCCCCATTTTTTTTTTTTTTTTTGTAATCGCGATACAAATATGAAGCACAAAACATCAATCACTGTTCAATAAACAACAATCGGGAAAATTACTTTTGCAATCAATTTTAATGCAAAATTAAAATGATATTTTATAAATTTGTGACTCAGTTGTAAACTGAGGACCCTTTTGTGGGTTTTCCAACTCACATATTTGTTTCTCAAAACCATGTCAACTTATTTTGGTTTCAAACATGTCGAAGTGCACCAAAAGCATAAAACATATACAATGTAATAAACAATATTGACAATGACCAACCTGAGATGAATTTCAGTTCTCAAAACAATGTACACAACAATCACATACAACCTATTTTAAACAGCTTGAATTAAGTTTTTTTTTTATTATTATTATTATTTTTATTCTTATTTTAAACTTCCTTACGCTAAATGTTTTAAAGTTTGCTGAATAATGTTTTAATATTGTCATTGTATGTTCTTCATAGTAAATTTTGTACCCTATTTTCATTTATTTTTCTTCCTCTCAATGTTAACTACTGTTTCTTGATGCTTATGTGTTGCCTTTCCTTGCGTAAAGCACATTGAGTTGCCTTGTGTATGAAATGTGCTATACAAATAAACTTGCCTTGCCTTGCTTAGACAACCATATTCGCGCCCAAAGTCCCCAACTTTATATCTTTTTTGCAAACTTTGCAACGAGCCGAGTGCCTATCTCATCCAACCAGCTGGAAAAGTCGGGAATTTCGAGTTAGTTATTGTTGAACTGGCATTTACCCATTTTCTTACAAACTGACTGTGTCCACACTTTCCGTTCTGACTCTTGCCTGGTTAAATAAAGGAAATGACAAAAACAAATGTTTCGATTACTTTACTCGCTAGCGTTACATTGCCAGAGCTGTGCAGTGTGTTCACACCTCTGGACGCGGCCGCTTCATTAATATTCGCACACACCGGAGATAGGGGCTTTGCTTTGCTTCACTTACTTACATTATGGCAAAAGTCCTCTCAGAAAAAAACCAAAACGTTTCAGCATCTGAATTAACTGGCCACCACTGTGCGAATGATGCTTTGGCTAATACCAATAGTGATGTCTTCTGTTGTTTTGGTACACAGTTCAATAAATGTAACAAAAACAAAAAAGTGAATACATACCAACCCAAGTCTGCCAAGTTCGTCGTTCACCACCCTGCCCGTTTGTTTGTTTTTGTCCCCGTAGTGTTAGCTTAACATGTCCGCAGACAGCAACAACGATAATTCCTCCCCCTCCTGTTGTCGTATCTTACGGCAAAACAAGCGGTGGAGCGTCACATCTCACCAACCATCTCATTTGTACCGCCCCACGTACCTTCGCTCCCGCCCGCCTGAACTACAATGCAAACGCACCCCCTCAAATGTCTCCTCCACTTTGAGCACGCAAATAATAGAAACAACGCAACACGCACATTTTTTGTGTGCTTTTTCTTTCTTTCTACAGAGAAGACTTGGGTAAATAAAATTTTAGACCTAGGGTGAAAATATGGCTGTTTTTTTAGGACATTTAAGGCCTAAAATTTAACTATCTGAATTTTAGACTTTTTAAGACTTTTTTTTTTTTTTTTTGAACCCTGCATGTAGCTTCTTGTGTGTGTGTGTGTTCTTGTACATAATACATAGTGAGGACCAAAATACGTCTTTATCCAACAGAATGAGGACATTTTTGTGAAGTGAGGACATTTTGGCCGGTCCTCACTTTGCAAGACCTTGTTTTGAAGGTCAAGACTTGGTTTTAGAGTTTAGGTTTGAATTGGGTTATGGTAAGGCTCAATGTCAATGGATATCCTCACAAAGATATATGTACAAGGATGTGTGTGTGTGTGTGTGTGTGTGTGTGTGTGTGTGTGTGTGTGTGTGTGTTGTGAGCGTAGTTGCCGTTACCTGTCAGCCCAGGAATGCCCCATAGTTCGCAGGATCTGGAACAAATGCTGGAAGTGGTGCGTTTGATTTTTATCTGTCTTGAAAATGAGATATAACAACAGTTTGTTAGAGGAAGTTATTATTCACCTGTTGAATGGCATTTGAGCTTAAATGTTCTTACCACGTAAATCATCTCATCAAAATTGTACTTTTCTTTACGGTCGATAGCTGCTGCAATGTCTCTGAAACAACCAAAAACAACAATTTACAGTATGTGGGAAATTACAGATTTCCACCAAGAGCTGTTTTGTCGGCAACCTGGTGATGTAGAGACTTGTGCCGTCGCTGCGGAGGACAGTACAGATGTTGCTCAGGTCTCCGGTTGAGAGATCCACGACACCAGTCCCCTTCCTAGAAAACGCACATTTTTGCTCAGATTGTAATGTCATAAACGTTGCGTTAAAAATAAATAAAGTTTTGGCTGAGCCGATGCCAGCACATACTCGGTGATCTTCAACAGGCCTCGGTTCTGCAGCTGCCGCACCACCTCCTGGACTCCCTCCTGGTGAAAGGACTCCCCCGAATAGACGTCAAAGTGGACCCCTAACCGCTGACAGTCGAAAGGCATCAATGTTGAAGTTGACGACGGGCTTCAACAGCGCGGCGCAGCAACGGGTTGCACCTTGTAAACGTGCCGATACTCGCTCACGGTGATGTCCCTGAACTGTTGCCATAGCGACACAGCTTGACTCTCGTTCTGCTCCAGCTGACGAAAGAAGTCCCTGGCCGCGAGTGTGATGTCCTCGTCGTGCTCCGCTTCCTTGTTCACCTTCACATATATCTGCAATACATGCATACATGCCAATTATTTATAGAACAGTTTGATAGATTCCAGGAGAAATTCAAAAATTAAAGTATTAGGTAACAATGGGACTTGTTTCCAAGTCCATACTGTGCTTCCCTGAAAAGGAGCACATATACATAGCATTTATTATTATTATTATTATTATTTTGAACCCTAATCATTCAAATGTCGCATGGTTGTTAACTCTCTTCTCTGTGGTGTGTCAAATTTAGAATATTTCTTCTTTTTTTTTTTTTTCTCATTAAAAGGTAAATACAATAGTTATATAATAGTTTGATAGATTCCAGGAAAAATTCAAGAAATAGTCAGAAAAGAAAAAGTAAGAAAAGTATTTGGAAGCAGCAGGACATTTTTTCCGGGTCCATACTGTGCTCCCCTTAAAAGGAGCACATTTATATTATTATTATGAAGCCTGATTTACTTGCCTTTTTTTTTTTTTTTTTTTTTTTTTTAATCGTTCAAATGTGAAAGGGTTGTTATAAGGGCTGGGAATCTTTGACTGTCTCACGATTCGATTAAGATTTTTGGGACTACGATTCTATTCAGAATCGATTTTCGATTCAAACGATTTTCGATTCAAAATTATTTGATTGACAAATGATTTCTGCTTCAATTTACAGATATGTAAAACATTGTCATGATCTACTCCAGTCTGCTTTGCAAGACAAAATGACAAATAGAGACATTAGTGTGTTTTTTTTAAACATTTATTAATTTTGTATTATAAGTGCTGTTTTCCACAAAAACAGCATGTGGGCTACAACTGCTTTCCCCCTTCTTCTTCATTTCTAATTTAAATAAAATCGATTTTTGGATATTAATATCGATTCAATTCAATTCAATTAATAAATGAGAATCTTGATTCCTTTATGAATCGATTTTTTGGCACACACCGAGTTATCACTTTCCTCTGTAGTGTGTCAAATTTAGAAAAAATATGTATGTGTTTGTCTTTAAAAGGTAAATTCAATACTTTTTAACACCATTTGGAAATTAAATTTAAGATCAAACATTAGAATTTTCCAAGACAAGTCACTGGATATGCAGTCGCACCTCAAATAAATGCTGTAAAGGATTTTCTTTCAATTTCTCCTGGCTGCCAAATTGACTGAAACCAGCTCCCAGCAAACCTGAAGACAAAAAGTTGAAGGGAGGATGGAAAAAAAATAAAAAATAAAAGGACAAAATTTAAGAACATTTCCACAACAGTGAAGGCTTTTAGGGAACCAGGAAGTAAATGTGTGTTTAAGACTTCAAATTATACCCCAAAAATAAAATCGCTCACCAAACTGCAGTCCCCAGTCTCCAAGGTAGTTCATTCTAATAACTTTGTTCCCAAGATATTCCTTCAAGTTGGCAATAAAGTTACCTGAAGAAAGAGTCTGTTATCGTCTGACAGTATTATTATTATTAGTGTGTTTATTAATATTACTCGCAAAAACTCACCTATAATTGTAGATCGTAAATGTCCCGCATGGAACCTTTTGGCAATGTTTGGGGAGCTGTACTCAACTAATGTCGTTCCTTTCTTTAGAGAATGGAAAAGTTCACTATGAAGGCCGATTTTGCCATCGTGCCCCGTTCCAAATGGTTCCAGTATTTTCTAGATTAGAAAAAAACCGAGGCAACAGGTCAGGGACAGAAGACCAAGTCAATAATTTTGGTAAATAATATTACAAACCTGGGCAAGAAGTTTGCGATTGATTTTGAAGTTGATGACACCATTTCCTGCTACTATATCCTGCACCACGCTGTCCTGCTTTAGCTGAAAAATATAAATATTTATTTGGGCTGTACAGTCAAATGAATTGGCTCTAGAAAGAAAACAAAAACACACACACACACACAACATGGGAAGGATGTCACAAGAAATCAAACTTCGAACCTAAGAACTGTGAGGCATACATTTACTTAAATACTTTAATTGCTCGATTGTTACTATAGTGAAAATTAATACTGGCTAGTCTATGAATTTTCGTTATCTAATCATTCCTACCTGATTGGCCAAGTGTTCTGCTTGCGCCTGGATGTCGCCATTAGCTGGTAGAACCCCTTTAGTTCTTAAAATGTTAATAGACAGCCTCAAGTCAGCGGTCTGCCTGAGGAGAAACGTTACACAAAGGTTAGGAAAATGTGGTAAAACGTCAAGCTTTCCGTGTGAGAGAAGGGAAAAAGCAAGACGCTTAACTGTTTCTTAAAGACTGGGACAGTTGAAAGAGCCGGCATGAAGAGGTCATCAGATTGCTGCAGCGTCCTGCCCAGCTGTATACAATTACAAACAAGATTATTTTGTTTGAAGAGAGCAGTGAGACCCACGTATGATTTGCCCCTGAAGGGACGCTCATGCTCCAAGTTAGCATAGCAGTGTCACCTCCTCTTCGTTACCTTCGCTGCTATTGTTCGCCTGAAAAAAGTAGCCATATTCCTGAAGTATGAAATATGCAGAGTTAAAAAATATAAATAAAAATATAAATATATATTACTAGACATATATACAGGATGTCTTCACATGATTAGTAAACGAATGAGACTGTACTTCCTGTTTAGCTTAACATTTGCCGGAAATTCCGGTATTTCGTCTAATCACAGGACGCGTTTCTGTGACGTCACAAAGTACCAGCGTGTCATTTACCACAGGGGAAAAAAAAAAAAAAAAAAGTCAAAACTCGCGATTTTTAGACGTACGATTGCTAGACGTACATCTACTTTCTATATATGGTATTACAAACAAGAAATCTCTCAGAGCTTTAAAATTATGCTCATATTTTCCATTTTTAATAACCCTGGCATTTTTAACTCGTTTTTCCTGTTTTTACGTTTTATATATATATATATATATATATATATATATATATAAAAATATATATATATATATAAATATATAAATATATATAAATATATATACATAAATATATATGTATATATTAGGGGTGCTAAAAAAAAATCGATTCGGCGATATATCGCGATACAACATCGCGCGATTCTCGAATTGATTAAAAAAAAAATTGATTTTTTTTTTAAGAGCTCAGAATTGTTCATTCTGTAGTCTTACCGATTCAACGTCTTATCATCATTGCTTTTTGTGTGTGTGTGTGTGTGTGTGTGTGAATTGATTTTTAAACTTCCATTTTTAATGGGAAAATATTCAACAAAACGTCTGACTTCGGGTTAGGATTCACACCTTGAGCATGGAAGAATGTCATATGAACGGAACATTAAGCCTTAATATTTTATTTTAATGCTGTTCAAACATGAAACAGATTACAACCTCTATAAGACTGAAATTTCAGATAAATAAATAACACATTTTCATATAAATCTTACACTCTACAAGCTTACTGATTTGTATTTTCTAAATTTGAATGAAAAAAAATCGCAACAATCGACTTATAAATTCGTATCGGGATTAATCGGTATCGAATCGAATCGTCAGGTACTAGGCAATTCACACCCCTAATATATATATATATATATATAAAATTTATTTTTTATGTTTTTACTTTCCTAAAAAGGTGCAGTACAAGGCCAAGGTGGCATCTTATCAATAAGTGCTGTTGCTGTAAATAACTGCTTGCTGTTTGCAGTGTGGACTTAAAAAAAACAAAAAAAACAACAACAACAACAATGAAGTCAAACAAATTCATTAGCTTTCAAAATATGCATTAACCAACCAGGTTATCACAAAGACATGCCTGTGGAAATGGTACATTGGTTTTCTCGATTTTAAGCCCCACCTTTCTACAAGCAAAATATTTTGACGTTATGAATAAAAGGCAAAGGGGGAAAAAAACTACAGTGTATAACAATGTAGATGCAATAAATGCCTGCCTACGGTGTAAAACAAAAAATCAGTTTCTGATCCATTACGTTTAGTAGGAAGGCTCCCTTTGACAGCATTTACACCCTTTCCAAACTGTACAAACAAAATTTACATTAGTAAAATAGTAAGTGAGAGCAGAATTGAACTCAAAAGGCCAGAGAGCTTTTATGCTGGCAGTTGGCCTCAAATGCGTGAAGGCATTCAGAGAAGAAAGCCAAATAAATGTTGCAAGGGCACTGGTGGAAGTCACGGAGGGTCCTAGGACACATCAACAGGAGTCCTCCTGAGCTGCACCAGCAACAGCAAAAACGTGAAAGCCGCAGACTAGTCCATCTAGTCAACATATGGCACAGCTGGGAGAAAGTCCAAAGTAGACCACTAAGGTTGTAGCTGAATTCTCAAGAAACATCTAGAGGAGAGACAACACCACACGACGTTAATGTAAAACACAACTTCCAAACATTTAAAGGAAAAAAAAAATACTCACAGCTAGCAGGCTGTTCTCCAAACCTCCGCATGAGTTGATCATGCGTGAACTTGACAAAGGCGTCATACTGCTCTGTTGGATGGGAAGAATAAATAATAAAAATAATAATAATAATAATAATTTAAAAAAGTGACTCATTGTGGCGATACAAAATATAACTTTTTTTAAATCATACCTGCTAATTTCATGGTCAGAATCTCATCATAGTCCTCCCGGATTTTATCCTCACGCTCCTTTAGTAGTCTTTCACAGATCATCCCGACTTGTCGGAGGGAAAATAAGGGCTGCTCCTTCCTGGTGGGAGAGGATGCACCTGAGCTTGAACCTGTCCGGATAAGAAATCTCAATTAATACAAAAACAATCTATCCTAAGAATTGGGGCACTTGGGCCAGTAGTCTCAAGCTAGCTTTAAAAAAAGAAAAAAGAAAAAAAACAACAACAACAACAACAACAACAACAAAAAAGTGTTCAGACTACCTGATAGGGAGGATCCACTGGGAATATTGTGAAGATCCAGAGTAGAGAGGGCGTCTACTTGCTGAAAATGAGTGTCCAGGTTTCGCCGTTTGAGCCGCTTATACTCCTGTTTGATGTTGTGCAAGATTTGCTCTGTGACGGGAACACAAACACGCATCACTCTCGAATCAACACGTAACGAAAACGGTCTTAATAATAAGCTAAAAATAAATATACAATAACTAGGATAGTCACTGACATTGAAGATTTGGATCAATCAATTCAATCAAACCACAGAAACAAGTGAATGCTCGCCTTCGCCTCACTTATCCCTATTTTCATGAGTTAGCGTCCAACATATGTCAAATAAAATTATATAGAAATATAAATCCCCGACAACCTGTGGTGAATCTGGACGACACTTGTCCGAACGGCGAAGGCTCCAGACGGAGGTACTTCTGCGGCGAGGAGACGGGAGACCGGATCGGGGCGTACCTCCTCCTCTTCGGGGAAGCCTGGTTCATTAAGGGGTCAAAATCCAGAGTCCTCTTCAGAGTAGCTCCACACGCCATCGCTCTAGCTCCAAAACTCTCAGCAAGACACAAGAGGCGAGAGTATTTCCGTTATGTGGCGATCCGAGTGTGAGGACGCTACTGCTAGCTATCGTTCTCCGGCTACTGTAGTGCAGTAGCAATTCCGGGGTATGAGAAAATGCCGCTTTCTCGCCTCTCGTTTCTTTCTGTTGATCGATGGCACGCAATTTAAGTCAACAAATGTTTTTTGAACAAAAGCGGAGATAACGATACGTCTTAGCTACGGTGTATCGTCAGATGAAAGCAGATATTTCGACGCTGTACAAGGTAAAGACAACGGTTAAACGGTGGGCCGGCTATGATTCGAGTAGCTTTTCATTTGTTATGCGCATGCGCGAGAAATCGGCCAAATGCCGGTCGTTGTAGTTTTTAATCACCCATGATCGTTGACGTTTTACTTACTTGAATACTACGTTTCCCGACAACCCCGGCAACTTTTTTTTTTTTTTTTTTTAAACCCTGTAGTTGTTTGGCAACAAACCCCACCAGGCAGAAAAGTTACTAAATGCTTATCTCCGAATCACTTATCCTTTTTACTGTTTTACTTATCTTCACTTCTTGACTGTTTTCTTTAAAGTACTGTATAAATAAAGTTGCGTATATATAATTTTATTTGTTTATTAAGTCACCCATGAAATAACAAAAAAAAAAGTCTAATTTACAGGTTGGAATATTTAGTAGAACAAACAAACAAAATCCTGTTGCCATTTGTGCAAACAGATGTTGTCGTGTGATACTAACCGTTCAATTGGTCCCTGTGGGGATTATTAGAAAGACAACACACATACACGAAAAAAAAAGAAATTAATAATAATAATAATAATAACAATAAAAACGTGTGGCGAGTTTTGGATTATTGGCTTGGAGTAAATATACAAAAATATCCACCAGAGGGCGCTAACTGTATATTGAACGATTAGCTTGATGTGGTGGAGCTGACGATTTCTCCATCCATCTTTTTTTTTTTCTCTGTATTGACCTCATAAGAGCAAACTGAAAGCTCAGGAAAAGGCGCGGTGGGAAAATGTTCATCATCCTGAAATGATCAATCAAATTGCACAGACAAACGTGACAATCAGCTGCAACTTTATTGAAACAGTAATATTAAAAACACATGAGCGATTGTGACCTTTTTTTTTTGTCATTTTGAGGATTTGCTCATCTTCCCACTACTGTACAGTCACTTGACATTTTTTTTTTTTTTTTTAATCTTTACTATTCAAGAATACAAGAGGCAGCAGAAGCATTTACCGGTACACAGCTGTTATGAATTGCGTTACACCAATAGAAAAACCTACAGAAGAACAATTGTGCTGTCAAGTTCCTAGTTTAAAAAGCACTCCATTGCTTCTTTGGGGGTTGGAGGAATTACTTTTTTTTTTTTTCTTTTGTAAGTGCGAACACTCCCCTCATCCACTTCTTTATTTGTACACGTAAAACGAACAGCAGACAATATTTCCATAACACTTACAAGTACTTCACTACAGGCCAGTGCATGGGTGGCTTTTAAGCAAAACAAAACAAAAACGACCCGACGCCCTGTAGCACTGGATACAACTCACTGTAATGATTCATTAAAGGCTTTGGGTTCGAAGTTAAACTATATCACCAAGCCACGAGGTATTACATACAATCTAGTCAAAGCAGACACGAGATGAATGCAGCTCACACAGTTGTGACCAGCACACTGTGTCCTAGCTCATTTTTAAGTTCAAAATTTTTGCCCCTCAAGCCAGACTGAATAGCTGAGCATTTGGATTTGAACTAAGGATAGGCATTATTTAAACATCTGATTGATCGTTGATTGTGCGGAAGGGATTTTTGATTAATGGCAACCAAGCAACCAGCAGAGGCGCTGTTGGTTCCGTCTCAAATAGTTTGTAGTAGAAGAAGAATAGGTAACCTACTGGAACTACAGAACATCCACCATCAATAGGAGTTTAGAACATTCAATGATTCTCAGATCCCATCAAAAATATATATTTTAAACGATCAATTAAGCCTCTTGTAAAAAAAAAAATGCCCATCCCTAATTGCAACACTTCGTTTGCATTATAACACTGTACACTTGATGATTGGGATACTCTACACTGGCTAACGACTAGCAAGTAAACAAATAGATACAATTATACAACGGTGATCATCACCATTTGTTTAAAAAAAAAGTTGTTTATGTTTTACCACATATTCAAAAAAACTGCGTTATTTAATTTCTCAAGTTAGAAGCGCTGTCATTTTTCACATTGCACAACTCACCACTCGTTTCGCTTCACACGCTCCTTGCACACTCGCCACTCACTGAGTGTTGTCAGAAGAAGTATAAAAAGTGACCTGTTCTAATAATAAGAGAAAATGTCTGTACATGAAAGCCTGTGAGAAAGTTAGAGCGAGAGCGAGAGACAGAAAGAGAGAGAAGGTTTCTGGTATTCATGGTGCAAATGGCACACAGTAAGACGTGTGAAATTCAAAATGTCAGTAGCCCCTTGTTCCCAATGTGAAGATAAGATACATTATTTTCAAAACCTGAAGTCACAGTACAAAAATATAAAATGCATTCACTAATTGGACTATCATGAAAGTCAACTGAAGAATTCCTTGCAGTCCATATACGACCTTGTAATACCATTTGGCACTTGGGCACACACTAACAATGGAGCAGCTCAATGTGCTTTTTTTTGTGTGGCCAGAATCATTCAGTTGATATGAAAGTATGAATATACTCTGTAAGTCACTATCTAAAGGGGAAGTAAAAAAAAATAAAAAAAAATAAAAAAATCTATACAATATGAATTAAAGCAGCAAAATCCACTTGTTTTGTTCTAACGCAGGGGGCGGCCATTTTGCCTTGCACTGCCACTTCGACTGAAAATGACATCATAGTGCCTAAAAGCTCAGGTAAAACTAATAACTCTGCATGACAAAAAAAAAAAAAAAAAAAAAAAATCAGAAAATGTGAGCCGTGATTGTTCATTACCTGAGCAACTGTGTTGTCACTTTCTGTTGGCAGCGAGCTACAAAATGGCCGCCCCTGAGATGAATCATTTTGCAGCTAAATTCCTATTCTACAAACACAATATTAATCAGAATGGCATGTTAAGCGTAGTGGGGGTGCAAACGTGATTTTATGTCCCCTTTGAGGAAATAAAAGTGCTAACCCTCAAAAATCAAAGGTAAAGTATTTGCCTTGGTTCAAGAAAGGTTAGAAAGAAACTGGTCTGATAACCTCCATCTCGCACCGGTGTCTTGAAATAGTCATAAGAAAATCAAGTTACATATTCAATATATTTTGCATATCATGCAGTTATTTGGTGGGGGAAAAAAAGGCCAGAACTACTCTTCCAATTAAAGTCAGTAATAATAAATAAAACAGGTGGCTAGCAATTATTATTATTTTTTTAAGTCTACCACAATGAGTATTTCTGCCAAATTTCATGCTAGTGCCATCAAAGGAAGGATCGTTTGGCTTCTCTACTCCACTCTGAAGTAAGCTGACTAAATTGTCTTTTTTTTTTTTTTTTCCAAATCAGGTTTATTAACGTTGAATGACAAGAAACATGACATGTACCCCACTCTCCTCCAATCTCGACAGCCAATTACACGGCTTCCGCCGAAGTCTCCGTGGACACCGACATTGTTACTTTGGCGATTTTCACAGTGGTCTTGACGCAGCTCTCGGCGGCCCTGTTGGCCGAGATGTTGGCGTTGCGGTTCTGGCAGTCCGACTCGAGGCTGTTGTCCAGCTGCTGGCCGCTGCCGCGGCAGGCGTGGCAGGAGCTGAGGAAGGCGTGCCTCAGGTCCTTGCTCCTCAGGGCGTAGATGATGGGGTTGACGGTGGAGTTGAGCAGGCAGAGCATGCTGCAGAAGGCGAACACCGTCTTGATGTCGTCGTCCATCCTCCAGAAGAGGTCGTAGACCATGATGGCCAGCACGGGACCCCAGCAGATGACCAGCACCGCCAGGATGAGCACCAGAGTCTTGGCCAGGCGGATGTCCATGCGGGCCTGTTCGGGGCGCGTGGTCTGGACCTTGGTGCCGTCCGCCGAGTACACCACCAGGCTCTTCTGGGAGGTGCGGCTGAGCATGCGCACGGCGTGGTGGTGCGCCTTCCACAGGATGTAGATGTAAGCGTAGATGATGAAAAGAACCAGCACGCTGGTCACTCCGATCCAGAAGAGCAGGTAGTTCTCGTCGATGAGCGGGAATATGTCGGAGCACACCGACTTGAGTCGCTTGCAGTTCCAGCCCAGCAGAGGTAGCACGGCGATGACGATGGAGATGGTCCACATCATGCAGAAGGCGATGACCGCCTTGGTCCGGGTCACGATGCGCCTGTAGGCCAGAGGTCGGTGGATGGAGATGTAGCGGTCGATGGCGGTGAGGAAGAGGCTGCCGACGGAGGCGGTGAACGAGGCCGTCACGCCGCCCAGCTTGAAGAGAAATACGTTGGGGCTGTCCTTGCGGTGGAACACGTGGAAGTCCAAGAAGCTGTAGACGAAGATGACGCTGCCCAGCAGGTCGGCCACGGCCAGGCTGCCGATGAAGTGGTAGGAGGGCCTGCAGCGCAGGGTGCGCGACTGCAGGATCACGCACAGAACCACCAGGTTCTCCAGGACGGTGAAGGTCCCCAGGGTGAGCGACATGACGGCCACCGCCAGCTGCTGACTGGGCGTAAGGATCATGAAGCACTCCATGTCCATGAAGTTCTCCCCGCATTGGATGTTAGCGCCCTCATCCCGGAAGCCGGTCCGGTTGGAGAGGATCTCCGTGGCGTTGGTGGGGTAGAAGCCCCTCAGGATCAGCTCCTCGTCGGGGGGGACCTTGTCGGGGAAGGCGTGACTGCGGAAGGACGACAGGGGCTTCTGCAGGGAGAAGACGCCCTTGAAGTCCACTTCGCTGACCGGCTCATCGTAGTTGGCGTCGTTGGAGCCCAGGTATTGTAAACCAGAAGTGATAGTCCGGAAGGTGGTGTCGGCCACAGCATCCAGCACAGACTGCATGTTGCTGGCAGGGATGAGAGGACTGCGAGCTTACATCGACCTGCAAACGGGCGACACGTCAATTCTGATCTGGAGTTGATACCAGATGACTACCAAACCATAAATCTTTAAATGGATGTTTGACGTCTGTCGCCGTCAATGGCAGTGAATGAGTTAGTTTCCTTAGTGGGAGGTTAAGAAATCACATCAAGTAAATGTTTCTGTTCTACTGACAGATTGAATATATTTATGCTGTTTCTTCCCGTTTTTCAAGGCCAGCTTTTGAGGGCGAAGCAGACGAGTCCATCGTCCCGCCTCTGCAATTTCAAAGATGATGTTCAGTTTTGACTGACACTACAAGAGATGTATTCATTTAAGAACTCACAGTCAAAATATTCGACGCACTTCTTACACGCACAAAAACCAAATTATATTTATACGTTTCGGACGTGTTTCATTTGTGCAGGTGTACCTAATGTTTTGGCCTGTAGTTGTAGTTCCAATAGGGGCTGTAGTGGTGCTTCTTAAGAAACATTTACATTAATAATGCCTGTAGTTGATGTTTTTTCATTTTAATATTTAAAAATATACCCAATGCTTATTTTAGTGAACATCACTTAACTACACTACAGAGTCAAAATATTGGATGCAGTGGAAGAAATCTGAATCCATTTCAATTTTAAATGAAGTCAATTATTTCAGTTTATTCAAATCTGTCCTCTAAAATGAATTACACTAAGCTTGTCGTTTTGTTTATACGAACTGGAATTTTGTGCAGGTGTACTTAATGCACTGGCCAGTAAGTGTCTTTACAATGGGGGGTTGGGGCTGCAGGAGTGTTTCTGAGACCCATTAAATTCACATTATTGTGTCACTACAAATCTAAATTAATCAAATTAGTCCACGTTTTTGATAGTTAAAAAAGCAATTTGATTCAATGTCATCTTTTTTTTTTTTGGTTGTCCCCCCACCGCCCCTCCCGGAGGATGCTGCTTTCCAAATAACATTTCTCTCTGTGCGTCCATCTGATATTGGGCGACGTAAACAGATTTTTGTGCAAGTACAGAATACGTAATGTTTTTGCCAGCAAGTGTATTTACAGTAGGGGCCTTTTGAGTAACAACACATTTAAATACATTCACACTTTTATGCAAGTTTTTGTTTAATTCTATTTGAATAAATATAACAAGTAAAATATATAGGCTAAACATTTCAGTCAGATTTAAAATCTTGCTTAAATTGCATGCATTATCCACACCCGTGCAATAGCCTACAAAAAATAAAATCATGATGGCACTTAATGATGTCATTTATCAAATTAGTTCAGAAATGTTGGTAACATGATACTTTAATACAGAAAACCTCACTAATGAATTAGAATTAAGATGAGTAAAAATCCTCAAAAGATGAAAATGATTGTTTTACCTTACATAATTCCCTCCAGTGCGCAGATCCGCCCTTTATCTTTGCGCGTTAATCCAAGCCAGAAGCGCAACATCCAGCCTCCTCACAGCTCTCGTAAAAACAGCAAAAAAAAAAAAACAACCAAAGTGTGATTTAATACAAATGAAGCTTGGTTGCCATTCCCCCCACTCAAATTCTACAGACAAATGCTAGATTGTGCGTGCGCGCGTTTCTGCTGTTGGGAGGATGCGAGCGCGGCTCCTCCAGACGCTCTGTGCTCTCCACAGTCCTCACACTTTTTATAAGGCGTCGCTCCCTCAAAGCCACGTCACGTGCCGGCATCACTTTTCCAGCTGGCCGGCCCCACGATGCACAAGGCAGTCAGTGCGCTCGCACAGAAATCTTATTTGAATTCCCAGTGCTCCTTCGAGCTCAGACAAAAGAAGCTTCAAATACAACAACAACGGAATCAGATTAAGTGGCCACTCCGACTTGGTGTGGAGATTTGGTATAGAAACAAAAGGTGACATAGATCTTTTCCTTTTAGAGCAACTGATACCAAACAATAGAAACAATGGCCATTGAAGGCATACTGTAATGATTGTTTGAGCTCCAGTGCTGCTTGCTATGAAATACAGTGACTATATCGTCACATCGTAGGTGCCAATATTTTTGAAAAGCAAATCATATATTTAATTAAAGAGGAAGTCAGGTCAAAAATTTTCTTTACAATATGTTCGATGCGGGCCCACTAGTCCAAATACAACATTCGGATTAATATTGCATATGTGGAATATGAATTAAATAGGAAAATCTACGCAATTTGATCCATCTCTGGGGTGGCGGCCATTTTGCCACTTGCTGTTGAAAATGACATCATAGTTGCTCAGGGCTCAGGTAATGACCAATCACGGCTCAGCTTGCTATTGTCACGTGACCAAACTGGGAAAACAGGTGAGCCGTGATTATTATATTGCTGTTTAATTGATTTTTTGTTTTTTTTTACTTTGACTTCCTCCTTAAAAAAAATTAAGGAAAAACAGATAATAAAATATTAAATTTTATAAATTTGTCCAGATCAACCGTAACAATTTGTGTTTCATGTGATATTTTATTTTTCATATCACAAAATTGTAGGGTTTGGCAATGCTCAAGCACCGAAAAAGGCTGAATAAATCATTTACAATTAACCAATTTGCTCCCAAAGACGTATTTATATGTTATGTTTTTTTATGCTAGAGCATACAGAAGGCTTTGATGCAGCCTCTGAACTGAAGAGAATGCTTTAAGCAATGGTAGTTATTACACAAATGGCCAGCAGGTGGCAGCAGAGTATAAGAGATCAACCAGGGCCATGTTGCAACAAAACTATTTAATGATGAAACTTAGCTATATTCTAATGCTAATTGCTGCAAAACGGAAACAGATAGAAATATATTTTTTTCCCCCGACTCTAATCTTTCTTTTGGTAGGCTCCATGTTTTTATAGCAATAGAACACAATAGTCTATGGGCATTGCAAAATCAGTCAAAATCCAGTAACAGCCGGGAGCGAAGGGGGTTACTTCACATAAAATGGCTGGGAGCGAATGAGTTAAATAAGAAAAATTCTATTTGAAAACTAATTTAAAAGCACCAGGTTAAGTAACAAAATTGCAAATTAATTCTAATGTTAGCCGTTTCGTTCTACAATACATTCTAGCTGCGTTAGCTACTATGCTAACTGGTCAAGAAAAATGTAGCTATGCAATTAAAAAAAGACGGAGTGTAATCACACTTTTAAAAACACGTCTGACAAGAAGGAAGACATCCAACAAAATAAAAAACCCCCCAAAATCTAATTAAAAATGGATTTTACGTGTTATATTTGATATGTGAGCTGTTG
Source organism: Festucalex cinctus (assembly GCF_051991245.1). Taxonomy (NCBI): domain Eukaryota; kingdom Metazoa; phylum Chordata; class Actinopteri; order Syngnathiformes; family Syngnathidae; genus Festucalex; species Festucalex cinctus. The sequence goes on from NC_135431.1 coordinate 14,835,393, forward strand.
GCATGATTTCAAGATGGCGGCCTCCAGCAAGATGGCCTGTGTTTAAATATTATAGGATATATTGGTTGATATGTGACCAGATTATACCTGCTTATAAAATGTAACATCTAATTACTGAATAATATCAACAGTAACGTCATTTTGCCATTGTCTTCATGAAAGTGGATGAGGTAATGTCTGGCTGTACAGTACGTCAACCAATGTATGCTCCTTGATAACTTTGTTGGGGGCCGCCATCTGGAAATCATGTAATGCATTTTAATTAGTTATCCTGAATTTCTACCATCAGTGCTTAGCGTAAGTAGCATACATACAGTCGGAAGTGAAAATTGCAGTCTTGTATGTTAATATTTGATCATTTCAGTTTGCAACCAACCTTATACGAACGTCGCCGAAAACATGCTAGCACACCATCAGAAGCGTCATGAACAAAACAAGATTATAAAGTCGACTGTGAGTTCAATTTGGGGTTTTGCTAAATTCTTCTCACCTTTGAAGCGTTTGCTTAACAATTGAAAGCCATGTAAAGCCGTTCAGAGGTTGCACACCTACTTGACAGTCAGCGTGTGTTTCTGTTGTTGCTTGAATAATTTACTAAATCCCCACCAACAAACACTCACCAACTCACATGCTGTTAAGCTGGAACCAATCAAATGGATGTCTTGTTTTTAATGATGGCATTTGGTGAGTTTCAATAATTAACAGAGAAGTTGCAGTAATTTCATGATGAGCTACAATGAAATGTGTAGCGAAAGTTGGGTGTGTGTAAAGTGACCAATTAACCTTTGTCAAGTGGCCTTGCGAATCTAATTTCCATGTATTTATTTGGCAAACATCACAAAGACATGTTTAACTTTTTTTTTTTCTTTTTTTTTTGACACATCGGCTGAATTAGCATTTTGCTAATCAGGCAAACATTGCCTTTGTTGTTCTTGGGCAAACTTTGGCATTCAGGTGAGCACAAATGCAGACAGAACAAAACTTAACTAGGTTGTTCTGAAACTTTGTGACAGTTTCAATGGTGTACTTGCTTGTAAGAATTTTGCGTACTATTTTCCATATAATGTTATTTTGTGTATATTTAGAAGGTAGCAACAAATGTTGACATTAAAACTAAAATTCAGTGGAGCTATCTTTTAAAAAATGCCAGTCGTGGTATTTTAGATGACTGAAAACGAGTTTTCTCCGTTATGACTCAGTAGTGCCACTCAAGCAGAGCAAAAAGGCCCATCGCATCTTTCGATGTTGAAATCGTGGCTGTTTCTGACTCACAATCTTCTCCCCCACGTCTAATCTGTAAGTTCAGCGCGCCACATTAACATTCACATCCATTTGATAGACAGCCACAGTCCCAGTGAGAACAATTTCTTCTCCACCTTAGTTACGGGTGATGTTTGTTGTCATTCATACGCAGCCGAGCACATATACAAGCGTCACAGACTAATTAATTTGATTGTCATTTATGTGTTGGAGGATCATGTGTTGGCTGCTAATACACAAAAGAACTACTGTACATGTTCAATGACCTGCTCCAAGGTTGAACTATTAACAATAACAACAAAATAGCGATTGGGAAACTCACAAAATACCAAATGGCCGCCACGTCATTGTATTAACTCCAAGTAGACATTCATGTCCATGCAAAGAACAAGATACTGTATTTGAATTTGATGACAGGGTGGACTTTTGTGTTTAATAATATGGTAGTACTTTATGACCACTGACCAGATGGTCGAACTTCACCTAGCAACACGATTTAGTCAGACATTTAGAATCTCTGAAATGTTTATGTCAATATCTCACAATAACAGAGTGGACATGTTCAGCTTGAGAGCCTCTACCTAAACACAATATGAAGAAGATTACAAAAAACAAAGGTCGAACCATTAACAACAACAACAACAACAAAGTAGTTGGGAAACTCACAAAATACCAAATGGCCACATCACCAAATTCACTGCAAGCAAACAATAATGCCAATACCAACAGCAAGATACTGTATGTAAAATTGTTGACAGGGTGGACATTTGTGTCTGATAGTATTATATGAGCACATGGTCGACCTTCACTTACCAACACGATTCAGTTAGCAAGCTGTGTTAACAGATACATTTAGAATCTCTGAAATGATTGTGTCAATATTGTATCTCACCATGACAGAGTGGACATGTTAACAGCTTCTACCTACGCGCACAATATGATGAAGATAACGAAAAACAAAATACTGTTTGTAATGTCACAAAAAAAAAAATGTGGGTTTGTTAAAGGGACAGATACGTCATAATGACAGGGTGGACAACAATTTCAAGGGATATACACAAATCGCAGAGTCCCGGAATGGATTGCATCTGCTCAGATACGAAACAAAACCACCTGCTACCGCACACTGTCGGCACAAAGTTACATGAAATATCATTTGCATCTATTTGGCCACGCGGTGCAGTTTGCGTCCCCCTCAATTGTTGTGACAGTTTCTACTGATTCGTTTGGCATGCTAACCTGTTAGTGAGCAATGAGCGGTGGCTCAGGCAAAAGCTTCGGGCCATCTGGCTTTCAGCTGTGCTACATAACATTTTGTCCTCCACTGACTCACTCTGGAGCCATCTACCAGTGGAGAGAGTGAGGAAAAGCACAAACAATACAGTCAACTCCACTGAAGAATACACAAAACCTGCCTGGGTTGGATGTAATGTTTTCCAGCATTGTTTGGTCTGCGCGACAGAGGAAGTTTAGGCCACTAATGAACGGACGGAATGGAATCAAGAGATGCAACAGGTTGATACGTGACGTGTTAAGTGCTTCCTTCCTTGCCTCCGGCCTCACATTAACACTGAATGAGGCCTGAGATCGTACATTTTTGCATCTTTCCTTCGGGTTTTTTAAAGCACACCGTGACTCCCAGGGAGAAATAGGATCAGCACATGTTGTCTTAGATCGCATTAATCTTTACTCCTATTGGTATTTGGCTGATCTGAAGATTAGCATATGCTTTTCGAAACAGGCTAAACTCGTGATTAAGGATTTCACGTGCCAAATGTGGCTGAAAATAGGTCACATGTACTTGATGAAAAATCTCATTTTCCGCATTACTTTCTGATAATTCTGTGATTATTGCTGATGAGCACGATGTTAAGCTTTAATGCGAAAAGCGTCCATATTGGAACAGCTGCAGGTTCATACTTCGATTGATGAACTTCTATTAACGTCCGTGATGGAGAGATTTAATTAGAGCCTAACAGCCAATAAAGGCCGTCTGTGCGCGAGCAGCAAATGTTTGTTGCAAGGTGCCAGACCCTTCCACTTGGGTATGTTCACACAAAGCTTGAGTATCATTCGATTATGTATGTCTGTCATTCATACAATTTGTGATCATCATTATTTCAGTATTCATACTTTTTGTGACATTTGAGGCAGACATGCTAATCATTAGTCCACTGTGCTGCCCATTCCCCCACTTTTTCCCTCCATAAAAGAAGGGTGGCAGCTACCAGCCACACCTTCCATTTAAAAGTTTTTTTGTTTGTTTATCAGCCCATTTGAATTATGCTGCTGACCAATACAGCAGCACCTACTGAATTGCATAAATACTCTCAAATGAATAAAAGAGTGGAGACTTACAAAGATGATCTTACCATGTATGGAGCAAGGTTATCATAGTTAACAAAAACAAAATAACTATAAAGTTAAAATTGAAATAAAATGTGTGTTATTAATGAAATATAATAAAAATGAAAATGTTTTTGAACAGCTAAAAATTAAATTGGTAAAACATTTCCACCATTGAAATGATTTTTTAATCTAAAACTAGAATTGAAAAAAAATCATGAACAAAATAAATTAAAAACAAAAATGTTTTTAAAATGCTAAAACTAGAATTGAAAAAAATATTTTCATTAACGAAAATAAAAAAAATAAAAAATAAAAACATGTTCATTAAAACAAAAAGAAAAGCTAAAACTAAAATTGAAACATTTTCGTTAATGAAATAAAACAAAAACTAAAGTGTTTTTAAAAATCTAAAACTAAAATTGAAAAGACATTTTTGTTTTTTTGTTTTAAAGCTAAGTTTAACTGAAACTTCATCTTACATTCATAAAACTAGTTAATTATGGTGAAAATGTCCTTAATTTTTCAATTAATATCATACATAAGCATTCTGTGTTCATTTTAAAAATATTTTGGTACTGCTGTACATCCATATCTTGCACCTAACAAATACTGCAGATTAAACTCAAACTGATAAAAACTACACTAAAATGAAGCCCTTCAAAAAAAAAATTAATAATAGTAATAGTAATAATAATAATAATAATAATAATAATAATAATAATAATAATAATAATAATAATAATAATTGTAATGAGATGATGATGAGACAAAGTGTGTTTGTAAGGAACCCACTTTAAAAAAGCTTTATCATTAACAACCACAATAGTTAGTCAGATGAAGGTCTTCACATTCATTTGAAGAGTGAATGATTTAATTTTTATGTTATTTGTGTTTTCCTGTCATCCATCTTATCCAACAACGGGCTTTGTTCAAGGGTTACAAATAGCACAGCCCGCAAAACATTACTCCATCTATCTAACTACACCAAGTGGCAGCAGTCGGCAATCAATTGCATTGATCTCTTGGTGGCCAATCGGATAAAACTAGACTGGATTGACTTTCCCGTGGAGGCTGCATGAATCACTTCATCAGCTCAAGTGGTGGTCACACTCCAATGTCCTCTTTTGGTGACTAACTCACAGAATGCGGATAAAACGTCAGCCAATCTCGAGCAATGAGGCTCTCATCATCAAGTTACTTAAGTTGCTATAAAGTGAACATACATGTTTGTCCTAATGCAACCTTGCCAATTTAGTACAGAAAATATGGCTACAAAAATCTCAAGCCATTGTTTCCGCTCTAAATACCGTGGGATATGTGAAACCATGCTCCACTCAGCTACCTGTCAATCAAGTCAACCTCCTCTAGCAACATTCTTATGCCCCACATTTAAGACTAAAACATATACTACACTTAAAATCTCCAATGAATATACTCCACTGGGTCGTTGTGGGGCTTTTCATGCTGTGACAACAGGCACTAGCCACCAGCTAGCCTGTGCTAATGCTGCATTCGAGGATGGTCGAAAGTCGGAAACATACGAGTACGGGAACGCCCCCTTGAACTCGGAAATTCCACTCGCGAAGTCGGAAAAAACCAAGGACCCCGACTTCACCGGCGAACTACAATGTGACGTCTCTCTGAATGGCAAAACACAATTTACTCAAGTATAAAACTAGATAGCTTTCTTTATTCATAAATATTCACCATAACTTCATGTAATGACAGTATTGCCACTATATCCCTGCATGAAATTATACGGTAAACTACTTAACTGTATGGAATATTTATGAAATAAGATTAAAACAATAAATGAAACAAAATTGCAAAAAGGTAAGTTTCCTGGAGGTCAAATTGAGTTTTGAGGACCAAAATAAAAAACAATTTATCACTATCTGCCATTTTGGTTGTTTACTTTCACCTCGAACGCTTTGAGGTCGGAACTGGGAAGTTTCAACTCGGATATTTCCGACTTCCGGCCATCCTCGAATGTAGCATCAATAACGACGTAGAGCTATAATTGTGTCATCCAGGGAAGATGCATTTTTCAGGATTTAGGCACAGGCACAACTAGCTAGCTAACTGTGTGCAGTTAATGGCATACAGCTAGCTCACGGCATACAGGTTGCTAGCTCAGAAGCATGGTTAGCAAGCACACGACATACAGTTTGCTAGCAAACGGCATACAGTTGGTGGGCTAACAGCAAACAGCCGGACAGTTTAACGCCATATCTTCACAATTCAATTTCCAGGAATCGACACAAACAATCCTTTAACTTCGCTAATTTTGAGATAAGGTCTTGTTATAAACACACAAAAATGGTCAGAGTAAATGTGACCTGTATAGCGTGGGGTAAGATAACCGCTAATCTCAGTTGTTTCCCTGGACCATAGCCAACCAAATATACCAAACAATTTTCTTAGATAAATAAATAGTCCTAAGGTCTCTCTTTTCTCCTCCTCACAGACTCCTGACTGTATAATCATTTCATCCTGAACCAGGAAGTGGTTACCATATTTATTTTTTTACTTTTACTGTAATAACCTTGGCAGAAGTCCACATTGGTCTTTAGAGTTGCCAAGTGAGAAGCCATCCTGTATTTGAAACTCTTCCAGAGCACAATGCTGCAGCTTCTTTAGTTCTCAGTAAATGCATTCTGGCAACCAATTTAAATGCTGCCCATCAAAGGTCCTTCTGGGTCAACGCGAGTCTACTTGAACCCAGAGAAAAACAACAGTCTGCCCCGCGTTCCTCCAAAAGGAACGTCGTCTGCCATCTCTGAGTGCAAGTAATCTCTCCGCTTCCTCATCCGTGCTTGTTTTCCTCCGTCTGCTTTCCCCGAGAAGTCGACGATGTCCATTTCCATATCCTACACGCGCCTGCTCCTTTTGAGAGCGCCTCATCGCTTCAGTCCACGGCAACATTGTGACTGAGCTGAATATCTTTAGCATTGTGCTTCAAAGGTTCTGTCTTGCATTGAAGCACGCACGGCCATTCATGTGAAAGTTTGCATTAATGGCGGCGAGTCAGTCGTCCACCTTGCAGGACTGATTAACCTTATCGCTGACTGTTGTGACATTTTTTAACATACATAACATATTAACATATTTGTGACATTTTGGGAATCTAGTGACACAACTTGCTCGGAGAAAACGTATTTATGATGCATTCTCCACTTGAACCTAAACAACAGTCTGCCAAGATTAAAGTAAATTTAAGATTTGTTTTTTCATTGTAGATTATTGTTCATACCACTGTCTCATGATATTACATGTTCTTGTCCCATTCAAGCGTGAGTAACAAAAAAACAACAACACAGGAAGGCCACAGGAGATACACTAACCACTAACGCACCGTACTGATGAAAAGTACATTTGTTCTTTCCTAAACTTTGTCTATAAACTTCTTGGAAGTGAGGTGAGCGATGCCAATTTCAATGAAGGATAATTCTAGGGCTGATAAAGTGTGAAAAGGTTAAGTGACTTTAGAGCTTCATTTCACACACACAAAATTTTTGACTCTTAATAGACAAAAAATAAGGTCTCACTGAGACCAAAAAAAAAAAAAAAAAAAAGGTCTCACACAGTTATTTTTTGAGTAAAAGCATATTTGGTGATAAGAACTTTTCTGTATGTGAGTGTGAGGGGTTTTTTTTTTGTTAGACGGAATAAGCGTTTTTTTATTGAGTTTTTTTTTGGTGAGTGTGAAGGTTTTTGTGTATTTTTTATTTATTTTTTATTAAAGGGATCGTTCGGCTTTTTTAACATGAATCTCAATTTGATCATCACCTCCCGTGTGTGCGATCACCACTGACTTACCCCCGACAGCGTTCTGTGACACGCGTTCTGGTTCGGCGTTGGACGAGAGGAAAATAGTCCAGCAAGCTGGCTGGGGTCTCGGAAATAAAGCGTTTTTCTTCTAAAAACTATTTGTTTTCAAAAGCGTGATACATTTCCATCACAATACTCTTTTTCTGAATAAAATCAGACGCCATTACCGCCAGCCACTACTTTTCTGTTCGTTCGTATCACAGCGAATTGACGCACTGCTGCCAGCTGATCCTTCCGCCTGAAGTTGTTTGCCTTTTCGGCGGAAGTATCAGCTAGCTGGCTGCGGTGCGTCGGTTAGCGTTCTACAGGGCGCCGCGCAGTGATACGAACAAACAGAAAAGTAGTGGCTGGCGGTAATGGCGTCTGACTTTATTCAGAAAAGAGTATTGTGATGGAAATGTATCACGCTTTTGAAAACAAATAGTTTTTAGAAGAAAAACGCTTTATTTCCGAGACCCCAGCCAGCTTGCTGGACTATTTTCCTCTCGTCCAACGCCGAACCAGAACGCGTGTCACAGAACGCTGTCGGGGGTAAGTCAGTGCTGATCGCACACACGGGAGGTGATGATCAAATTGAGATTCATGTTAAAAAAGCCGAACGATCCCTTTAAACTGTATTTTTTTTGTCTGAGTGAGTTTTTATGTTGTGAGAGGTTTTTTTTTTTTTTTGGGGGGGGGGGGGGCGTAAATGTAAGGATTGGTTTTGTGTATGAAGTTTTTTTTTTTGGTGAATGTGCGAGGGTTATGCATTAGTGTGGGAGATTTGTTTTGTGGGTGAAAGTTTTTTTTTGGTAAGTACGGGGTTCTTTTTGTTATGTGAGTTTTTTGCCGGTGAATGTGGGAGGCATTTTATTTTTGTTGCTGTGTGTGAGAAGCTTTTGTTATGAAAATGTTTTTGATATTTTTGGAGTGAGAGCTATTTTGCTAAGTGTGGAGGTTGATTTTGTTGTGTGTGCAATTTTTTTGGGCTAAGTGTTGTTTATGATTGAGTGTTTTTTTTTTTATATAATGTGGTTCTTGGTGAACGTGAGACGTACTTTTAGGTGAGTGAGGTTATTGGTCTGTGTGAGATTTCTTGATGTGTGAGTATTGACAAAGAGAGTTTTTTGTGAGGCTGAGAGTTGGGTTTTTTTGGTGAGTGTGAGGTTTCTTTTTGTTGTGTGAAATGCTTTTTGTTTTGTTAATAAGTTTGAGGGTTCATTTTGTTTATTTTTTTGTCTTCAATACATGAGCATTTTTTGGTATGTGTGAGAGTTTTCTCTTGGCCATGAAAGTTTTTTTTTTTTTTTTTTTTTGTTAACTATGAGGCTTGGTTTTATTGTGTGTCTGTGTGTTTTTTTTTTTTTTTTTTTACATGAATATGAAATATTTAAAATGTGAGATTTCATATAAGCAGGAATGATTTTCTGGTATCCTATTTTTTTTTGTGTGAGAGAGGTAAATGTTATTTTTGACAATAAAAGCTGTTCATGATTTTATGTTTGGCTTATACATTTCACTACCACTGATGGGGGGGAACCCCCTGCTGGGAGGGGGGCAGATGTCACGGATGTCCCGGGTCTGAGGTGCGACACCAGGATGGCCGACCTTGCAGTGAGGCGCGTGAGTGCAAAATGACGGACGGGTGTTCCATCTGGGCTGGAATTCATTAAGTCACATCTCTCACAATAGCAGCGAGGGAGACACAATGTTATTGTCGACCGTTATAAGATGCTATAAAATTGTATCATCAGCTGCCTTTTTATTTGAGAAACAAGCCCTTGGGTTTAAGGGACATACCAGGAAAAGTATCATACTTTTTCCGACTCAAGTGTCTGATGTGCTTTTTATATGCTCTTTCTTGTAGTTTATCTCCAGACGACCAGGTTGTAAATTGCATTTTAAACACAAATGTTACTTGATTGATTGTTTTTAACTAGGTGCTGCGGCAATGTACAGTGCTCAGCATAAATGAGCACACCCCATCAGGTTTGTAAGAACACGTTTAGTTTCCTGTCAGAATTAAGATTTTCTTTGGGATACTATACGACAAAATATTCCATATTTGTGAATTATTTCCCACAGAAAATAGTTTTTTAAATTAAATTTATTAGAGTAGATTTTGTACAAATACGTAGACACCGAGAAAAAAAAGATCACAACTTGGCCTAGCAGACAATTTGCTATCCATAACAGTCATGGAGGTCATAGAAAATACGAAATGTGGTTGTTTTTGTCGTGGGATGTATTAATTCTTTTGCATTAGTTCATTTGATTAAACTGAAGATTTGTTCATCTATGCATTCTATTACAAACTGACTTTCATGTTGTGAGTTAAGCGCATATTCTACAGAAAACATTTTGTCAAATTTTTGGAAATTGTTCTTATGTTCATTGATATATTAAATAAAATCTTTTTTTTTTCGAAGGGGGTGTACTCATATATGCTAAGCACTGTAAATCACCAGAAATGCTTGGTTATTTTTCCTAACATATATGCTTGGTCTTTTGTTGGGGCACAGTCTTGGTGTAAAAAAGTCATTATGACTTATTGAAAATTACGACAACTCTTACTAGGGATGTAATGATAAGGGCAATATCGTGATATTAAAACTGCCACAATATCGTCATTGTCATGTTCACAATATTTAAAAGGAACATATTTGTTAAAAAAAAGGTCAGGTTGATTTCCATTTTTGCAGTTCCAGCACCCTCTTGTGGCTAGTTTATTAGTAAAATTAAATTTTCATTAGGGATGTTTTGGCCTTCTATGTTTAAGATCTATGATAATTGTTAGATGAAGGGGAACCAAATTTGCTTGTGAAGCGATCAATGTGTGTTTGCATTAGCAAGTAAGTGCCTCAATATTGTTATTAGAGATTGTAGGTGGTTTATATGCATTTCTGTTATGCACAAAAGCACAATATTGTGCTTTTTTTTTTAGTATGAACTCTTTGTTTTTTACAATATTGTGATCTTTTTTAAATATCACCAACTCCCCAATAATATGGTGATAATTATTGCATCGTGACCTTCATATCGTGATATCGTATCGTGATGTTTGGATATCGTTACAAGTTACAACCCTACCTCTTACGTGAATGAAAGCTAAAATTCACCTTTTTCGGCTATTTACTTTACAAACTTAGAACTAAAATCCTAAAATCTCACTTTAACAACATAAATTTGTCTATAATATAGCCAAGTATTTTTTTTTGTACATATTAATTTTTCACAAGCCACCTCCAGAACTAAACGATTATAATGACAAACTACGGGCTGACACATCACCTCAAAAACTGCTGACACATTGCGAGGCAAATTATTTTCAAAGCCTAAAATTCTTACTGCTCAGTATTAATTATAAAATGCATCTATCTATCTATCTATCTATCTATCTATCTATCTATCTATCTATCTATCTATCTATCTAGCTAGCTAGCTAGCTAGCTATAAAACACAGATATTAATCTGCCTGAGGAACTGTTACGTAATAGTGGGGCTAATTTGCATACCAACCGCTCCCACATTGAGCTTCTCCGCCCATCGTCAAGGAATGCCAGAATATGGCGGAAGGACTGTCATGTAAAAGACAATAGGTTATAAAAAAAAAAAAAATTGTACTTTGTCAGCCCAGTGGTGAAATGCTGGTGGCATACAATCAAATGTTTATGGGCGCTCGCTTTACGGGGTGGTGGGGGATATGGTAAATTAGCCAGTGGTGGCTTTGCGCCGTTAATTTGCAGCCTGGGACGTGGAGGGGCGAACATCTGTTCTGGAGGGAGTCTCCTAGACTAATAACACCGCAAAAGAAGTTACTAGATATGCTGTGCTTTGCTTAAATCAAAGTCACAAGAAGGGTTGGGAAATTTCAACTCATTAGCAGCCCTAAATTGTTTCATCCCACTGGCACAAATGGGTCGGCATTGTTTGTCGTTTCGCTCTCGATGTCAATACATAATTTGAGCGGCGTTGCGACATCTCTTCCCAATCTGTCGTCACAAATTCCTGCCAAATGACAACGCGTGGACCGACCGGCTGCGCGTACCTGCCCGTCCGTCTGTCAAGTGCAACCGTCCCAACCTTCCGCTGAATTGGCACGACGGCCTTCGATATGCCATTGGCATGGCAACCGCCGAGAGATCTAAATGAACAAGGTTGAGTGCAAACAAAAGTAGAAGAACATCATTTCTTCCACAGGGAAGGACTTGACAACAGAGATGCGCACCAAAGAAAGAAGAAGAGCAATAATAACAAGATGTTCCGAGCCAATTATCCCAGGGAGAGCACAACACGTGAAAATTCCACAACGGGCAAACACTGATGACAAGGCGGTGCAGGCATGACGACGACCAAGGTGAGGACATGGCGTTCAAAAAGAAAAAAATAAAAGGTGTGGAACGCAGTTAACATCTGCTCCACCGAGCACTTTATGAAGCTCTGGCGTCATGGCAACAACATCCACTTCCAACGAGGGGTGCGCGACTGTGGCTGCGGTATCCTGCCTAATAGCCGGTCACGGGGATCTGAACGCCTCCCCAAGGCTTCACGGTCAGGAGATCCTCATAAACAAACCCACCACTTATTAAATCCGAATTGACAGTCTGTGTGTGTCTCCAGCAGCAACTGTTAGGTGACAGCGGAAAAATGATCACTTTTTTTTTGTTGCTTTTTCTATACATACATATACATAACACAGCTTAATTGCGCTATAAATTTTGACCACAGATTATCCTTTAGCTTGACAGCGGATGGTTCCGTTAAAGATAGCACAGGTTGTGTTTGAACAATAAACATAGTTACAGGCAATAAAGTAAAGCATTTAATAAATGTTTGTGTATGACATTATATTTGTTCATGTCAAAGTACTTGGGTCATTTTATTTTCATTTTAAATTATCCAAGTAATTAACTGATTAGAAAAAGAGGCGGATGAGCGTGTGCAGTGGCTAAATTTTTTTTGAAGACATTCTGATAACATTAACATTTGCTCCCAAAAACGTAGAAATATGTTCTATTTTGAATGTTTAAGTGTCCCAAAGACGTATTTATACTTTTTGGTTTGTTTGTTTGTTTTTTCATGCAAGAGCATACAGAAGGCTTTGTTGCAGCCTCTGGACTGCATAGAACGGTTGACACAATGATAGTTATTACAAAAACGGCCAGCTGGTGGCAGCAGAGTATAAGAGATCAACCAGGGCCATGTTGCAAACGAGCTGATTTCCCCACAGTTCTAAACAGATTTGTGAATGATGAAAGCTAAGCTATATTCTAATGCTAATTGCTGCAAAACAGAAACAGATAGAAAAATACTTTTCCTGATGAAAGAAGAAACTAATCTTTTCTTTTGGTAGGTTCCATGTTTTTATAGCAATATAACACAATATTCTGTGGTCCTTGCAAAATCTGTCAAAATCCAGTCAAACAGCAGGGAGTAAATTTGGCGGGCAAAAAATGTTGATTAATAATAATAATATATATATATATATATACATGCATACATACACCCACGTATATATACAGAGAGAGAGAGAGGATTTCCCGCAGCGACACAGAAAATGATAGACAGACGCAGATTTGTGCATTTTGTCCAATGTGTCACATACTAGAACATTCACACGCTGTTCTTGTACATTCACACATTCGGATGGCTCTAAATAAAGACAGACAGGCCCATTATCACACTCTGTAGTCAGTCCATTTTATGTGCTGTCTAGATTTCTTATATTGCTTCACTCTCAACTTTTTCTTTCTGAATAACTTCCCCAACTATATTATTCATGTAGAAATTTTTCTGCATCAGCTTGGTGTTAAAAACCTGCATTAGTTTAAGCCCAAAATGTAATTTCTCTATTCTCATTAATTTTTTTTTAATCATTTGACTACGACTGTTGTTGCTGCGGCGCCCCAGATCCCCGCTGAACAGTAATTAAAGTCTCTTCCTCCTCTGCATCTCATCAAAGAAAAAAAAAAAAGTTGAATGTGGATGTTGTAGAAAGGATGTGCGCCTTTTGTCAATTACATCGGGTCGCTAGGATGCAAAGTGCATACTAATGTCCGTTTGGAGAGTTTCACCTCTGTTCTGTCTGCAGAGCAACTCCAGGTGAACACAGCAGCTTAACTTTAAAGCTCTGATGCAACTAATCGTGATTGATGTCACGAACATCAAGTGCTTAACATTCTCTCTAAAGTTGATAACTATGTGCTTCCTTAAACTTTGCTGTTATATGATGTGCCGCTTCCTTCACTATTTCACTTTTATAACATCAGATGGCTCATGAGTGGAAAAACCCACAAGGTGACATTTTGGAGTCACAGATGAAGCCAAAAAGCTTGGTAGCTTACAAGCTGTCAGTTTGGCAAATGTGTTTTCCGAATTAACATTCAAATGTAGATAACCCCAATAAACGCAGTTGGAACGGTGATGTTGTGATCAGGTTTAGTCAAAGCTATTATTCAGACCAATAGTAGTTAACAAAGCTGACATTCCTCTTTTAATTTGTGCGCTTAAAAGTCCATAAATGTTTGTAATTACGGCAGCTCCCACTGCACCTACAAAGGGCAAGTGCATGCAAATGCTTCATTACGACTTGATGAATAACAAACAACCCGGCTCAAGTTTCTAATTTGCTTACTAGCTTTAGTGAATAAATGGAAAACTTGGCAATGAGTCAATGTTGAGGATTTGGAGCAATCTAGATAGAAAGGTAGGTAGCGTAATTTTCAGTCTTCATTTTCATACATTTACATTTTTAGATTTTTTTTGCCTTTCTGTCCAATTTCTGACATTTTTGGCAATTTTATGGACATATGGTCATTTTCTGGCTCTCTTCTTCCTTTTTTTGGACATTTTATGGCTATTTTATTTTATTTTTTACATTTTTTTTCTGCCTTTTTTGCTCTCAATTTCCTAACATTTTTTTTTTTACTCAGTTCTCATTTTTGGCAATTTCATGGACATTTCATGGTCATTTTTAACTGTTTTTTTTTTAACCTTTCGTCTCTTTCTGACAATGTAGAAAATGTGGACATTTTTTATATTATTATTATTATCATCATTATTATTATTATATCTAAATAAATTCATTTAAATAATATTTTATCTAAATAAATAAATATGCAAAAAAACAAACAAAAAAAACTCCGCACAATTGCAGAGGTTGCAGACCCCTGAGCTAGGAAAAAGGCTTGCATTTATCCATCCATCCATCCATCCATTTTCTTGACCGCTTATTCCTCACAAGGGTCGCAGGGGCTGCTGGCGCCTATCTCAGCTGGCTCTGGGCAGTAGGCGGGGGACACCCTGGACTGGTTGCCAACCAATCGCAGGGCACACAGAGACGAACAACCATCCACACTCACACGCACACCTAGGGACAATTCGGAGCCTGGACTCGAACCGGAGACGGCTTGCATTTAATAAAATCAAAATATTTAAAATAGCTTGGAAGGTTGGCTATTTGCTTAGTCAGGAAACTAGTTGGGGGAGAAGGTAGGTTGGATTAAAGGTAAGGGGCCTTCCTATCAAGATTGTGTTGAGTGGTTAGTACTACTGTTTCACAGTAAGAAGGTGCCCGGGTGGATTTGAGTCTCTTTTGTGTCGAGTTAGCATGTATTCGCCATGTACATCTTGCCCTGGTGCTCCAGTTTCCTCCCTCAGCTAAAAATATGCATGATTAATTTCCAGTTAGCTTCTTTGGCTACGCTACTTAGACAAGATCAGAATTTGGTCCCAGTTGCTTCCCACTGCTCACTGTACAATGGACATGTGACTGAATAAAGTATCTTTACCTTTAGGAAGAAAAGTAGGACAGAAGGTGGGTCAGTTAGAAAGAAAGTAAGTAAGGAAAGAAAGTATCTTGGTACTGTATGCAGCCATGTTGGTAGGTATGGAAAATAGGTGTGTAGGAAGTAGCACAAAAGAAGGAAGATAAGTGGCGAGATACTTTTTGGGTAATGTTGAGGTGGTTGTTGATTTTGGTGGCATGTAGGTGATGGAAAAGCTGGAAAAAGGCGGAAAGGCTGTCATCTCCCCCTCCTTGCCTTTTAATGTATGCATGGAAACTTTTGCTAACTTTTGATGGCTGAGGAGGAGGAGGAGGTGTGACAGAACTGACAAGGCGACATGCTGAAAGGTGCTTATTTGTGCACAGTAAATGGAAAACAAAGAGTGGGTTGGGGGGGGGTAGTTGGGGATTCCGGCATCAGGAAAGATAAGGTCTGACTGCTTCAGGGCAGCGTCATTACATCTGAAAGAAAAAAAAAATGTACTTTTGTTTGGACAATTCCAAGAGAGAATGATTCATATTAACCTTAAACCTTAAGAGTTTGGAGGGACATGAATGGAAGGAACACTACCTCTGTTAGTTGCACACCATTAACAGTCAATAACAGCCAATTCCATATAATTGATACAATCAATGAATAGGCCAATCCGTAATTCAACCAGTAACCTATAATATGTTCATCGAAAAGTTTAAATTCCCATTTCAAGGCTGAGCAGGCATGAGACATAAAGTAGTATGGATTTCAGCCAAGCACCAACTTTTGGCATATGCCTGACCTTTATTACAACGAGCCATGCATTATTCATTGAGAAATTAAGCAAAATGTTAAGCTATTCTGTTGCTTTATGCAGTATTTTGCCCATAATCTTTTTATGATCTCTTTCTTTTTATCTTCTGAATCCAGGATGCAAACAACAGTGACAATGAAAATATCCTTGAACAATAATTGTATTGGGTGCCAAAATATATCAAGTCGGTAAGAACATGGTGGAGGGAAAAATTAATTAAAAAGAACATGAAGCTCAAATTATTTGCTCTCCTTGCCTCAAAAAAGCGTGTTATTTGCTTTTCCCTAGTCCTATTACAGCAATTACACACTCCCTCTCACATCAACTTGATTTTCTGCTTTTGGATTTTCAGAAAAAAAAAAAATAGTTGTAAACACCAGCTGTGGTGCAATGTTCTCGATTTATTTGCATTTCAGACGATTAGAGCTCAGGCCATCGAGCCAGAATTGTCCAAAAGTATCACCTGAGGCCAGACAATATTTTAGAAAGAGAGATTTTTGGGAAGCGCTATTTGGTAACACATTAAGTGTGCTGTGAGTGATTCACAATAGACAAGACAGAACAGCGGAGGTGATTTAGGTTAACGACCATCTGTCTTGAAAAATGACCTTCTGGACGACAATCAAAGTCTCAGTCCACTCAAAACATGTTGCTCGCTCTGAGTTTCTTCACATAAAGTTAAATGCACTCATCTCACTTCTGACCACGTCTCATGGAGGGCATCTCTGTCGAGAGCCTCAAGGTCAAGGTTATTATAGTTTACAAGAACTAATATCACAGGGGAAGCCAGCCCATTTTTTTTGACAATATGTTCTATTCAGCCCCACACGTCTAAATATGCTATTTTGGTTAATATTGTGTTAGTGGAATATGAATTCAGCAGCAAAATCCAGCAGTTTTTCATCTATCTCAAGTGGCGGCCATTTTGCCACCTGCTTAATGCAAGAAGATGACATCAATGTTGCTCAGGTGTCAGGTAACAACCAATCACAGCGCAGCTTCAGAAAACAGTTGAGCTGTAATTGGTCGTCGCCCTGAACAACTGTGATGTCATCTTCAGTCGACAACAAGTGGCAAAATGGCCGCCCCCTGAGATGGATAAAAAAGGCTGGATTTTTCTTCATAACTCTTATTTCGCAAATGTAATATTAATCAGAATGATATGTCCAGACTAGTGAGGTCAAATATAAATATTATTGTCAAGAAATATTTAAAGTTGACTTCCACTTTAAAAATAAAATTGAATGAAGAATGAAGTAATTTAGTTTGTTTTCTCACACAATACTTAGGCTTTTTAATCTTGCACTCGAGAAATACGCCATATCTTAAAAAAATAAAACTAATAACTAAGCATTTTTGGAAAAGAAAAACAAACTTGCTCTAAAAACTAATTAAATATGACAAACAAAATCTCAAACTCTTATAACACTGTAAAATGTTGGTCTATGCAAAACCATTCATTTCTATCATTTTATATCCTACCAGTGCACTGAATTGTCCATATGCTAGTATGCACTCTTTGACCTCACTAATAAGAATTTAGTGCATTAGTAGCATGTTACTAGTGATGCAAACTTGTGGACGAGTTGACATTTGCGCTCTGCTAGTACTACAAGTCAGTGCTAGATGTTAATTAGCCAATCAGAAAGCCATGCAGATCGAAGGGTGACAAAACACTGAATTGCTTCAAAATAATATTATCCGCTTCGAAGAAATACTTGTTTGTTTTTTGGTGTGGACTATATAATTTCCCTTAATCTGCATAATCTTCACTTGCTCATCATTCGTTTTCTGTTTTTGTCTTTTTCCAGACTGCTGCAATCAATAAAAACAGGTCTCTTTACCAAAAAAAAAAAAAAAAAAAACTCACAGCAGCATCCAAAAGAGTCAAAACGCTGACGGCGAAATGAAGCTTCCCAGCTCACCGCCGTGTATCAAAGCGCCCGCCAATGACTCCAGGCCGTGTCATTAGTGTGTCTGGAAGCCGCGGAAAGGCCGGCCTGACAGAAATCAAACGCGTCCCTGTGGAGGAGAACAGCGTGAACCTGTTTTAAAAAAAAAAAGAACAAAAAAATGAAAAAAAAAAAATCTGCGATGACATTAGTGGCGCTTTGAGCCAAGTGGACTGGCGAGTGACATTAGAAAATAAGTCACACGGCAACAACGATCACTCGGTTTGCCATTTTGCCTACTTGAAATTCAACATTCTCTTTTTAATAGCACTCAGGCAAAATAAATCTTTTGGCTTAAGTACTTTACATTTTATTAGACACATGTAACTTAATTAAATACAGTATAAAATTAACTTCTTAATGAAAGAAAACCCGAACAGTGGTCATAGAAATAAACTGAATCTGACAAAAGTATTAATAAATCTCTCACTTGACACCCTAATTAGGCCAACCGACTGATTACAAGTTTGAAGATGATGATGAAAATGATAATTAGAGGACACACCTTGGTGGAAATGTCCCTATTCATTCAAAATATTTCCCAACATTTCTAGGGGTTTCATCATTTTTGTCTCAGTCTGTTTCATGAGTTAAATAATAATAACTTTGTGAAACCACAATCCAAAATTAATTTCTGATTTTATAGTTAAGTTTTCATATTTTTAAATATTTTATAGCAATAGCAATGTGCACAACCTTAGCAGGGCTACTGTCCTCTGCAGTTCAAATAAATAAATAATGTAAATTTAAAAAAGATTAAAAAAAAAAAATCCACATTCTCCCGCTGGCCAAATATTGAGCTGAGAATATTGAGGACCACATTAGCACGACTTTGGGGATCTCACATTATTACGGCATGGATTTAAATGGAGCGCTTTTGTCACATATTCAATATTCATTCCGAGTAGGAAGTCGCCTGCAGCTTAGTATCACACAACAGGTTTTTATGATTTCGTAATGACGTTTAAAACCTTTAAAAGGGCCAGCTCAGGTCATTTTTTTGGTTAGTGAGGGTAGAAAAAAAAAACAAAAAACGCAGCCATCCTCAATTCTGCTTTGATATGAGAATCATTAAAATGCAGACGAGGAGTCATTTTACTAAACAGGATGTCGGCGCCATTGTTCTCTCGGCCCATTTTTAGCCATTCTATTATCTGTAATGGCTCTAATGACAAACAGGGAAAATTGCTGCCCTGAATGAGAACCACTTTCACCGAAAGGGAAGGATGCTTTTTATATTCTGACCGAGCCGTATAACCTGACCTTGAGCGCATATGGCAGCCATCTTATGGAGAAGCTCTCATATATGATGTTGACATCGCTGCACAATGTGAGAGAACAAAACGTGAACCTTGTCCCAATGCCTTATCGAATAAAGTCATAATTTGACACCCGTTGCAAATTGCAATGTTTATGTCCCGATGTGTGATTTGTTTTGCAATTTCACGACGTATTTTATTGCCTCAGCATTTGTTCTGGCTGCGGGCGTGTCTGATGACTTGAACGTGTAGATTCCAAACATCGTTAATGAAAAGGCACTTGTTTGGAATAAATTGTGTAAAGCATTAAAAAAACAACTTAATGGCAGAAATAGATTTTTTTTTTTTTGGTCACAACTCATTTGCTTGGCTTTTTTCCGCACACACAAGAAACAACAAAAATATAAACACGATAAAATGTTGTCAAGTGCAGTTTTCGTCTCTTTTGAGTGCTTCGGTGATGATATTGATCGAAAAGCAAGTGCAGTCTTGTTAAAAGAAATAACAAAAAAGAGGTATGGCTTATTTTTTGTGTCTTTGTTATTGACTGCAGTTGAAAATTGCATTTTTACGATTTGTATTCTGGTGGATGCGTCGTGTCTTCCTTTTGTACATCTTTTCTCCCCGCTAACTAACTCGGCGTTACCCGCCAAAGTTTTATCACGGTCTATTAGAATGTGCGTTGACAGAGCTGCTTTACACATAAAAACAAAGTCAAAAAATGGTCTTCAAATATTCTTTTGGAATATTTACTCAAAGAGAAGCCTAAAAAAAACAAAGCAAAAAAACCCAGGCAGCGTTTACCTTTTGATAGTTTGAACTAAGCTCTCATGGATATGCGAACAGTATAAAACTTTTTTTGTGCAACTTTGAAGTCATCATTTTTCCAAGAAAATATGAATAGAAAATGATCCAGTGGTCATTTGAGAGTTGTTAAAGGGAAGCAACAAAACATTTCAATTTTCTGGTTGAGTGCAAAATGTTCCTTTCCTAATCGAACATCAGAGAAGAAACAAAGTGGCCAAGCATGCGTGACTGGCATCCATAAATCTCCTATTCCCCTCATGCACATGGACAAGAGGACGGACAAAATGTATTTTTCATGGTGTGTCCTCAACAGCTTGACTTGCATGTTTGAACATCTCATCGCTACAATTCTCACAGGTTTTTGTTTTTGTTTTGTTCCAAAGTCTGCAAACAGTCAAGGACCACCATCCTATGAGTAAATACAGACATTTTTCTACCTCAAGTTGTCCAACCTTCACATGATGGCAAATGGAATAATTACACGAAGCAGCTGGCTACGATAATTACTGCGGCTGGCTGTGTTGAGATGGAATAATAGTCATCCCAGATGAAAAAACAAGATATAGTCAGTCATCATTACAGTAAAGAGATATTTGTTTTAGATTTCAGGAGAGTGTAGATGTTCAAATTCGCCAGTGGTGGCTTCAAGAATACGCTGTCTGGATCAGGGTTATTATAATTTTGGAATTTTCATTATAGCTAGTTTTTAGGTTTTTTTTTCTTTTTAATTTTGTTAGTTTTAATTTTTTTTAAACATGCAAAGTTTCAGATTATTATTTTTTTTAGTTTTTGTATCAGCTTTAGATTTTATTTTTTTTTACATTTTGTGTATTATTATTGTGTCCGTACACAAATAAAATACAGGTAAAAACCATAGCACTCTAATTCTAATGTAAAATGTGGTTTCTTGTTTTCTTTGTAAGCATTTTTTTTTATTTTGCACCACAAAAAATAATTTAAAAAGAAGATCTACTCTGCATTTGCAACAGACAGAACTGCCCACAAAAACAGACCAACTTTAAGCATGCTGTAATTTGTCATTCTTTGTGTACGTCTACAAAATGTTCCAAATTATGTGTGGACCATTGCATGTAGTTATTAAAAGATTCTGTGATGGTGACTGTTTCTGTTGTTTCCTTGGAGAAAAATGTTTTTGGAAACGAGAGGTCGGCGGTGTTGCAGAATGGATTGTTTTTGACCTTTAAGGTTTCAGTGTATTTCATTTTGACACTACAGCAATGGTGTCAAACTTGTTTTCATTGTGAGCCACGCATCGCAGTTATTGTTGCCCTCGGGGAACCGGACATAATGATGAAACTGAGTAGAGTAAATGTCATTTACAATGGAACATCAACAGCTTAAATCTTTTCTTTTTAGGAAATAGTTTTTCTTCTTTTTAGGAAATGAAGAACAGTAAAAGCTTGTAGAGTCTGAATTATAACGCAAAAATTTAAAAAAGGAAAATTAAAAAGGAGCCTTTGGCTCCATTTAAAGAGCCCACCAACTTTTTACATACAACAAGCAATGACTAGCCAGAAGCTGAGTTGCACTTGCTGTTTTTGAAAAATTGCGGCAAAGCAATTTCTCAAAGAGGGCAACATTAGCCTCCTGTCAACCTTTCTCGCGACTGTAGTGTGCTTCACAAAACATTTGCCATTCACCCATTACCTGTTCTCGTTGGACCGACACAGCAAACCGCTGCTCACTGGTGTGCCGTTTTCCCAAGTGCGACGAGGTATGGCTGCACGTCTGGCGTTTTTATGTGACACTTTCTCAAGAAAAACAAACGGTAATGCTCTCCGAGGAACATCCACTTCATTTTCTTGGAGCTTTACGCCATTAAAAAAAAAATTAATGTCTCTTTTCATCACTGTCACCAAAATCGATTGAAGTGAAATCATCCCCTCTTCTCTTGAGTGTCTTCAGATCTGCATCTTAAAAAGCAAAAAGGAATAATTGTATTTTCCTTTGCTTTAAAGACTCCCCACACAGTCATAAAGTAATTTTAGGATACTGCAGGAAATAAAAATTAAACGCTGTAAACACGGACCTATAGTCAGAAGTCAACAAATTCACCTACTAAACAGTACAAATTATGTCTTGAAACAAACAAGCTAGTAGCGCTAAAGCTAGCACAACATTTTCATATAACAGAGTGCAAAGATAGATGGGATAACCCTGCTAATAACTGAAGTCTTCTTATATAAAGTCTACTAACACAAATGTAAAGCTGTTATGTAATGGTTCCTCAACGCCAAGTCTCGCTGATATGATTATTTTAGCGGCTAACTGAATAGCCCAATTTAGCTAGGATAACCGCTATTCTCATCCATAGCCATCGTATTTTTACACTCTATGACCTGCACAGATGTGTAAAGGTTGTGTTACCTCGAGTATTGTCATTGCTCAAAGAAGTGTTATAGTCAAGTGATGGCAGAAGACTGTCCAGTTGAAGGTGCTCAGTAAATTAGCTGATTAGACAATGAGGTGCTAAAAATACGTGAGCAATGGCTAGCTGACTAGCTTTAAACACTTGATGCAGAGTAGTGAAGTCAAGCGGACTCTTTTGTGTGTTCATCTAGAATATAATGTGTAGTGTTCCTAATACACTGAATTCAAAGTAGAATTTTGAGGTTTATTAGTGTTTTCAAATTAACAGCTTATTATTATAATTTTATTATATATTTTTCATTCTTCCCAGTTGTTCTCATTGCATCATTTTCTAAATATATGTTACTTACAGTGGTCACACATCGAAGGTTGCTGGGAAGTAAATGGCTCCATTTCTGTGGAAAAGGTCAGCATATTTGTTATTCAATTTCCATGTGTTTTGATTTGTTTTATTTTACTTTACTGTCAAGGGCGAATAACTCCGCGCTCCACACGGGCACCTTATATAATCAACTTGGAATCACGTTAGAGATAAGCTTGCTGCACGTCCACCTTCAAGTTTGGTGCGAGGCAATTTGTTTGTATCCTGCGGGAGAGCGGAGAGTAAAAACCGTGAAAACAACGAAATGCTATTCAAGCTTTTTCTTTACTCCATTAACTTGGGTGCGAGTAAGAATGATCGTTCCATACGACACATATTATTTGGGGAGAAAGGTGTCATAAATTACTTTCCACTTTTGTTCTCCAAATAATATATGGCATTTAACTTGTGAATTGTTTACAATCAATTTAGTCCTGTGACAGCTGATTGTGGCCTACCTAGACCGTTTCTTCAATTAGTTTTACAGAAATGAAGTCACAATTAATAGAAGCCCACAGCTAAAAGAATGAGGCAAATCAAAAATGAAAGCTACTGTGAAATGAAACTTTTGAAGATGTCTTTCTGACGTTAATAGATTTATCTTGTTTCAGAACATTTATTCAAATATTTTCCTTAACCAGTTAATTTTCTTGTGTCCGGAGGCGTATAAACAAATTAAATATATAAAATGTACATGCTAAACTGATTGACAATTGCTGTTAAAAAGTAAGTCCTCATAACACAAGACTGCACTTTGTGATGATGGTTGGCTTCCAATTCTAATTTCAACCATTTTTTTTTCACAGAGAGAATAATGTCAATTAATTAAATTCCAGTTAATTTCTTCCGAGCATCATAAAGCCATTTAGTGTACAGCAGACGTGCAACAATTTTTCGAGTAATCGACAAGTAATCGAGCAGCCTTGGAACATTACGTTTTGCGTCGCATTATTTGGCAAACGTGCATTTAAGTCCAAACAGAACATTAACCTATCTATGGAAACAATGATGCCGACAAACCACAAAGTGCCACCTCCTAATTGCCCACCACCTCCTCCCTTTCTACGGAGACGTCAGTGGCATTATCACAGTTGCCCTCAAATGGTGCTGTGAGGAGCAATATGTGATAATAGATTAGCGGCGTCATGGCTCCCTGACTAAAGCCTGGAAAAATGTGCGCAATTAAATTTCCAATTTGATCGGTTCAGACGCTCTTATCGCAGCGCAACGTGTTATTACAAGCCACCTGATAAAGGACGCAAAGTGCGTTCTTACTGACCGCTTGGCCGTCTTTGCCTCCCTGACACATGAATACCTCATTGAACATGTAGATAACAACGCAGCACAGCACGAAAAGGCCTGCGATGATTTAATATGAGCTTCCCGGGTTGCGGCGCTTTGAGCCTCATAATGTCGACGGCACCACCTGCGCTCAGGCGCTGTGTTTACGTGTTCACATCACAAGCGCTCGCCTCCTGCACTCTGAGGGACTCGCACTCGGAGAGAACACGATGCGTTATTAATGCGACTGATTCTGCTTCTGCCTTATTTGTTTGCTTTGTAGCCTTGGAAGGAAACTCGCGCTTAAGCATGAATATTTTTAGAACGTGGGGATTATTTTGCTATTGATGAGGAATAAGACATGCAGGTCTTGGTTGGCATCAAGTTAAAGAAGAATAAAAATGTTTTAAATTAAATAAATGAAGAAAAGATACTGGAAAGGGAATTTAGATATTTGTTGCAACATACATTATACATGTTTAAAAACACATTGGTATCTCAATTTAAGGAATTAATTTGCTCCGTGACCCCGTTTGCAACTTGAAATGTTCTTAAATCAAGTTCACTTTTCCAATTGAAATGAATGGAAATTCAATTAATCCGTTCCAGCCCTCAATTATGTTGTATTTACCTGATATCTTCTAATTTTAATTGGTGTGTGGTTGAAAATAGTATTAGGCTGCTTGATTATGAAGAAATTAATATTAAAGGGGAATAATGCAACTTAAGACTCAAATTGGAGTGTTAAAATAACCATATTTTTCACCCGCACATGTTTGAAGAATTGTATAATGGACAGGCACTACTGTGGCACAATGACTGTTGCCCCTATTTTCCTGTAAAGTGAAATAATGTTGGCGCGGTCGGGCCGGAAACTTTTAACTTTTGCTCTGAGCGTGACGTCATGCTCTTGATCCTGGCCGTGCGCGTCGCTGGCGTCAATTCCGCGTTTGACCAGAGGGGTCGCAAATGTGCAAAAACTCTGAATTCTGCGTCATGGGCCTTTAATCCTGATTATATTGGGAATAATTGAAATCACGCTTTAAGAAGATCATTTATTTTTTTGGTACAAAACAAGAAATTGTTTAAATGTATAAATATTAAGACAAAATTCTTTAAAACATTATAATTATCTAAGTTCCTTTTGGATGAAACTAAATGTATGAAGTTTATTGTTTTAAAACAAAATAAAATGGTGCAAATGTGTAAATTTAAACAACTCAAAATTAGCATTAATCTTTTTTTGTTCTCGATTATGCTGATTCTGTAATTGAAGTGTGTAATAATTGAAACTTGTAAATGAATTTCGGCTAATTGCACAGCCCTATAGAGTATAACATAAAAATAAGTGAAAATATACTTTGTTATAAATAACACACTGAACAAACAAGTTCTTATTATTCTTCAACTTGAAGGAGAGGAAGGCAGATAGACAACAGCTCCCTCATTGAAAGAGTATCCTTACAAAATAATCTTATTCACATTTCATAATAATAACTTTTCAAATTGTTTGATTTGTTTGATTACACACACACACACACACACACACACACACACAAATATCCATGCAAACTTGTATTTGTTGCTATGTAATGACATTAGGGCAGCTGCTGATGGAGCATTTTTTTTTTTTTGTGCCAGTTTCTTTTACTTTTTCCTATTTAAGAGACACAATCGTTTTAGCCACATTAATCAGGTGGAACCTGCGGCTGTACACATGACAGCTTTGGGGCATTTACAGCTAAGCTATTCTGAGATCTAATTAAGAGTTAAAAATAAATGACTCGCGAGTGTTGATAACACTCAATGACCCAGCCTAATACATTCTCACCACCAAGTGGATATGTTTTAGTGAAATAAGTTAGCCGTTTCAGGCATATTTTTCCCCCACGTTGACGTTTGATGTTCGCCGAGCACATTCCGAGAACGCGGTGATGCATCATCACTGCAAGAAGGTGAACGAGACTTTGATGAGAGTCAGCCAGCTTCCGAATACAGTCTTGGAAGGGGGCAAAGCACCTTGCGAGTGCATCTCATCCATCTCTGCTATTACAACCACAGTCGCCTCTGGCACCGGCAGGCGGGACCTTAAAACACACTTGATTTGTTCCAGCCTCCTTCCTATATGCTACACTCCACTGACTTACATTCACTCGATCCTCCACACTGCGTGACTAAACCCAACAGCGTCACACTCGTCTCAAAATAAACACACATTCTGCTCCCTAAAAGCCAGAAAATAACATCTGTGCGGGAGACGCATAGATTTCAGACCTATTTCTGCATCAATCCTTCTCAGATAAACACTTTTCTGCACACTGAAATAGAAATCTTTTCTCGGAATTGTATCGACTACATCGGGTAGCCTCCTACCTCACGTCTTGTTAAGACAGAGCTGAACTGCAGCGTGAGAGCTGACGAGTAAATCAGCTCTTGGTGACAGTGCACACACTCCAACGATCAACAGAAATAAGTCTGTTCCTCGAGACTCACGAGCCACTTTGAGGATCTGGATGAGGAAGGAAGGCAGGAATTAGGAGTGTTCAACAGATGCTAAATTCAGCCGAGGATATTATCAGTTGAAGAAATTCAACTTAACATTTATAACTAGTGTATAATATGGTCCAAAAGTCTTAAGTCAGTTTATCTCCCTTAGACCATAAGTCCCCATATTTGCTGTTTCATTTGATTGTTTTTCATAAAAGTTATTGTCAAGTCAAGTCATAGAACCCAATAGGTATAGGCCGATTAGTGGATTGACGGTTTACCGTAGTTTGAAAAAGCCAAGGTTGCAATTAGTGTTGTTCCGATACCGGTACTGGTATCGGCAGAGGTGCCGATACTGCATAAAAACAGTGGTATCAGTATCGGTGACTACTCACAAGTAAAATGCCGATACCATTAATTCCAACGCTGATATAGGATTTTGGATGCAGCATCTTGTGTCTTGCTGGTGCACGACATTCACTGGTATGTGACATGTTCACTGCATGCCGATCTAAGATATCCTATTGGCCCTTGAATGCTCTGAACCAATAGCAGGACAGCTTTTTCATGTTGAGGAAAAAAAATAAATTAAGTATCGGTATGGTATCGGTATCGGCCGATACTGCAAAACTGGGTATCGGTATCGGGAGCCAAAAAACGGTATCGGAACAACACTAGTTGCAATAACCGCTAATGGCCTCCAATTATTATTTTTTTCTCCTTCAGACACTACAAACTCGGATGCCTTTTTGCTCTGTAGATTAATGTGTATTATACTAAAAAAAGATGGTGCAAGCAGGTACTAGTTAGCCCCAAGGACAACATGAGTAGCCCACGGATCTGTTCTAAAATTAGCTCACTCGGGATGGGACCCTGTGACTTACTGATAATTTAAACAGAAAAAGAATGCTAACATTTATTTATTGGAACTTAACATGGGCATTTCTTGTGTAGCAAATATTCTATATTTTGTTTCAAAATAAAATAGAACTATGTTAAATAGGGGGTAAAAAAATTCTCTTTTTATTTAGCTGTAATTTTTAGGGCTGGGTTTAAAAAAAAATTGAAAAATCAATACTGAATAGGTTTTTCCTTTTCAAGCCTGATACTGCTTCATAAAACCATCGAAATCGATTATTTTAATATCTCTTTTTCCTATAAAATAAGAACATTTTCTTTGTATCTTACTGTTTTTTTTTTTTAAATGTACTGTGAATTAACTCAGACCTGACATATTGCACTTTTAAGAACATCCCGAATGTTTTTAATTCATATTTACAATTATTGAATTACAATTATAAAATATTTCCATATCACCCTTGCTGAAATGATTTTGTGTTACTTTCAATAATAAACTAAATCCTTTAACCAGTTACTGGCACTGCAAAATTTAATTTTGAATGTAAAGTTTGTGGAGTTTTTATAATGTGATTGGTATTTAAGGAGAATTTAATAAACGGTTAAGAAAATGGATGGATGGATGATGTTTCATAAATATCAGATTGAATTGAATCGAATCACACACACACACACACAAAAATCGAACTAGAATCGATCTGAACTCTTGTGAATCGAAATCGAATCTATTGAGGAAATTAGAATCAATACCCAGCCCTAGCAATTTTAATACCATGATGCCTCAATATTTTCGCTCATGGTTATCATACCGTCAGAATTTAATATCGGCCCATGCCTACTTTTGATGACGTACTGCTGTGCTGCTTTATTCCAGGAAATTGGGAATAAAAAAATAAATAAATAAACAAATCCGACTGGATTTGAAAAAGTGCAATGGAATGCAATTGGAAGATAGTTCTAGGGCAAAAATTAGTCTTAACATGAAATCACGATACTTCTGAAGTGAACCAAAGTATGTAAAAACTTTCTGATTAATTACATCTCGAAGCATCTGAGGAAAAATGGAGCGCACTACTTAACTGCAGGCAGAAGAAGTGTTGTTCATTGAGTCTCAAGAAAGCAACATGACGTCAGCTATGGAAAGTTGCGCTAAATCAGTTTTATGGCACAACTCACCCGGGGGTTAGACTCATTCTGCTAACTACAACACTTAGCATTCTTTGTGACAACATCGAGTGACATCATCTTCAGTTCACAAGTCTTCAGGGCGGCGCTTCGTGTAAACATTCGCCCACGATGTCCATCTTAATAGAAAGCTACAACGATAAAACACAATTCAAACTGAGACAAAAGCCTTTTGCATCGCAACAGCAGCGATTTACTTCCTGTTCACAAAGCATCATGGGAGGTGTCTTACAAACACTGAAGACTTAATTTCCATCACACTTAAAACAAAGATTTCAAGTATTTGCATTCAAAGTCATCGTGACTTACCGCTCGGAAAATATAGTCTCATTCCAATGTCGTGTGCTATGCATCTCCACAATAGAACTTAAAAAGGTACAAGATACAGAAAAAAATGAGACACTTTACATTTTACAACGCAGCGAACAAAAAAGGGTAACCCCGGGTTTTCACTGGATGCGGTTGCGGTGCGGTTGCGGTGCGGTGCGTCTTGACTGCGTGCTCCGGACGTGTCAATTTTTTTGTCAATCCACACCGGCTCCGCACAGCTGCGGTCCGGCAGCTCCGTCGCCGCCCACTTCCCAACGTGTCTCGCGGGACCGCGCGCGCGCGATCATGTGGCATTTCACAACGACAAACATACAGAAAGTCTGCTCAACAGAGAAGCAGAAAGATATGAGATTCCATGCAGCATCCTTTTTTTGGTTGTCCTTGTAAAGTATATTAATAACGAGAGTCGGGTCAGTGCGGGTCCACTCTTTATTTCTGTCTTCCGGGTCCGGCTGCCGCTCAGTACGGCAAGCGAGACGGGCACAACAAGCAATCGCGAACATCAAACTCACAATACATTACAGTCCTTATAAAAAGGATGTGCCGTGTCATATATTATTTTGTGGTTTTCCACCTCCAATATAAACCTCTCCTCGTCCATGTTCGCTGGTGTCTAAACCGTGAATGAGCACATGGCCCGGCGACGCCCACGTCACGTTTTGCTGAAAAACTTGCGAAATAGGAGCTGGCGAGTGTTTTATTCTGAAAGGTAACCGGAAATTTATTTTGAAACTGCCTCGGTCTTCCTGTCCCGCTCGATGTGTTTTGTGCTAGCTTGCCATTTGCCGGAGGCCTACCGCTGCGGCGTCCGGCAAAAATAGAAAATAGGCTATCCTTGCGGAAGGCTTGCGGCACGCCGCAGGCCTTCCGCAGTCGACACGCAACGCACCCGCAAGCGGTGTAAACTGCACCATTCGAATGAATGGAATCTAATTGCTTGCGTCGCCGGACCGCACCGCAACCGCACCGCAACCGCATCCAGTGAAAACCCGGGGTAAGTCGATGTCAAATAAGGAAACGCCATTTGAGATAAAAAAAAAAAAAAAAGAAAAGACCAAAATAAAAGAGTATTCGGTTGTTGATTTTTTTGGAACAGATTGATTGTCCACTTGTCTTTTCTGTTTGTGAAGTGTGTGTCATCACTGTGTTACATCCCCGCCCATCTGTGTAGCCTTTAAATCTACAGATGGGCTTCATTTGGACAACTTGGCAGTGTTCCACATCTACGCCAGATCTCTTTCTTTTCATCTGAAAACTAAATCCTTGCAGATACAAAACAAAAGTGACATCTTCAAGGTGTGTGTGTTTTTTTTTTTAACTTGTGTAAATTTAAATGCAACTTATTAGGATATGAAGAATTGCTGATGAAGATGTTTACGGTTCAGACTCAGAATCCACATGACGTTTTTTGTTTGTTTATTTTAATACGAACACCAGCATTTAAAGCTACAAACAATGTAACACAGTAAATCAAATGACGTGGAAAGGTTGGTGGGTGGATACGGACGACTTCAAATACGACTTTCCATCAGGCCGAGGTGGCAGGCTGGTGATAAGGATGGACAGCGGCTGTCGAAAAGTCCAGAGCGGCCCAGCCCGGTTCGCTCGAGTCTATTGGATGGAGCGGTTAGGCCTCTTCGGAGGGGGAGGGGGCATTAGCTCAGAGTCCGGGTCTGTTTGGTGTTTGCGGGTCTGGGCTTGGACTGCTTGAGGACAGCGGTCCACGTACTCCAGCAAGATTTTCTTGGTGACGGGTTCCTGGATGCTTTTGCAAACCGCTGGGAAAAGACAAGGGATGGGAGGGATAACGATGAAGGAGCGGCTAACAGGAAATTCTTGCTGCGTGGGACGTATTATGGACTCATTCTCCCGCGTCGATGTTTATTGTCTCAGAACACAATTCACTAGTCTTAAAAGATAAGTCAAAATGTTTGAAAATAGCTGGCAGTGAATGAGTTAAACTGGAGTGGCGACTACCAATGGGAGCAGGGATTACAATGACTGACAGATGAGTATTTGGCCCTCATCTAAAGCTCTTTTCTGGGATCGCATCCAGTTTTCTTGCCGTGTAACAAGAGGTTGACTTCTGGAAAATTGACTTATTTCACTCACGACAACAAAAACACACAAACATAACATAACATTTGCAGTGAAGTGGAACATAACCATTTGAAGGACATTCCTGCCATTCAGACTGCTTAAAATTAATGGTCCAATTACTGCTATATGGACAAAGGGCAACTTTGCGGAAGTGTTGTTTGTATTTGTTAATTTATAAAAGAATTAAATTAGGCAAACATTGTTACTTAAAAAAAAAAAGAAAAACAGCGTAGTTATTTGGTCTAATGTAAGTGTAAATAATGATTGATTCAAAATCAATAGTCAATTTTGTTTTCATTACAATAGACATGACTTAGTAGTTTCATTCATGACATCAGTGACCCCAATAAATTTATTTATTTATTTATTTATTTTATTTTTTCTTGTAGTAGCTAGCATAAGGTAGGATAATCATCTTGAGCTAACTAGTCTTCACCAACATTTTTGGTTATTTAGGAAGCAATTAATAACAATGTATGTTTTACAATGCGTAATATTCATAATTGATTTGCATCATAAAATTACTTTGATTATAAAAAAATAGTGTAACAGGCTAATTCTGAAAGTCAGATTTCTAATTGAGTTAAATATAGTCTTCTTCAAAAAGGGAATAGTGTTAGAGAATAAAATTTAAATTCATCATTAGTTCCGATTTACGACTATACAACTATATATAATTTATTTTTATTTTATTAATTTTTTCCTTTGTGGGCCTGTATTGTTGGGGTGGTTGATTGGGGATTTGTTTTGAAATCATGTAAAGCACGTAGAGGTTGTTTTTTTTTTGTTTTTTTTTTAATAAAAAGTGCTATATAAATAAAGCCTGATTGTTTGAATGATATAAGTTAAGGATGCAAATAAATTTAGGAGGATTAAACATGCCTGAAAGAGTCCAAAAACATCTTTAAAATGCATGAAAAAGAATTTCACTCTTAACAGCGGAACAGCTAACAAAGATGTCAAAAGTAGACACAGCTAAACAAACGCTCCACTATAATTGTCTGCCCAAGACAACATGAAGTGGGCAGAATTGCAGCCCTATCGGTCTCGTCTTGAGATAAAAGCTGCTTTTGCCTACGGGTCCTCACGTCAGCTCGCCAGGCAGGCAGCTTGAAGACATAAAGCTCAATAAGTCCTGCTTTCTTATCCTCTTCAATCAAGTCATTCTTTCTATTGCTCCAGCTTATTGTGTCAGTGGGTACTGGCATGTGTAAAAGGGTCTAGTCAGCACATGGTTGAACTACAAAAACGTGGGTGAGATAAAACTGTTTGTTTTGATACATATTGAGGACTACATCATGTCAACAGATCTTTAAAAATCCACCATGAATCCCGTAAAGAATGATTCTTATAAATAAACCAAAAGAAAAAAAAGATTCAGACTTACTTTCTTGGTTGGTTGTCGTTTTACTGAACAACTGTTCACTAAACACGCCTTCAAGGGGGAACAAAGACAACTCACCCATGGCTGTGTCGTAGGAGTTTGGGAAGCTCTTGTCTATCCGCTGCCTCATGAACACCCAGCTGTTGTTGGCGAAGGTGCACTCGATGATCTTGTTGTCGTACAGTTTGAGCTCTTTCGTGGCCTGAGCATACGACAGACGACACAGCTGATTTTTACTTTCACAGGTCAAGGAGGACAACGGCGGAATACTTTTGTTATGATTGCCCATTATACTCATTAGGGCACCATTGCATTGCGCAAGCGTGAGATTCATCTGGCTTTCGAGGACAAGGCCTCATCTGAATATAATAAATGTAATTCACTAACTGCAATGGCCGCAGTGTTAAAAACACATTAAATATCCATTAGCATTCAAGATTATATTTGGCGCAGGCAACCGCTGTTCAGCATTGAGAAACTGAGTGCAGCTCCAATTCCGAAAAGTACAGTACTTAAAAATTTCAGTTTGTAACTTTTAAATTTGCAAACCCAACTTGACTATTACAGCACAGACGACGTTTAATTATTAAGTAAGCATAGTTACAGTTGAGATTTCAAAAAAATATTTTAATTGTCAGCACTAATCAGAACTAAGGGTATCAAAATTAGTGAGTTAATTTTGAGTTAATTTAAAGTTCCTTTAACGCCAATTTATTTATTTATTTTTTAACGCGCAATTAATTGAAAAGTCACCAACGCAGCAGACAAGTCCACGTCAAAAGTTATCAGTAATAAATTTAATAATAATGCATATATTTGTGGAAACGGGTCAAGTTGTATTTTTCATTTTTAAAAATGTGCAGAATTTCACGGCACTTCATGTTAAAGTTTAAATAGCTCTTAATATGAAAAAAAATGTACTGAGCTTTCACCAAAGTCTTACAAATACAATTATGCCATCTAGTGGCAGAAAAATGACCGGCACAAATCAATATCACACTCGTTTTATTTATAGTACATCTGTTTAATTTTAACTACTTTTTATGAATATTATGAAATTATTGTATGAATTAATAAAAGATGCAGCCATATTTCTATTCATGAATTTCTTCCACTTTTATGTTAACAAGATTATGAAAACTTAGGATAAATAATTAGGATTACAAATTTTAATCGCCTGACACTCTAATAAGAAGCACACATTACATCATTTACATTACTGTTATCCATTACATTTTATGCAATCCTTTTCTTAACTGCGTTGCTTAATATCGCAATCTTGGAAGTTGAATAAGGAAACACCACACAAGAGGGATTGTCACATTCTCAACTATAATGACAGAGTTGGCCACCTCCATGAAGGCATCTGCCCACCTCCATGAAGGTCAAACACTCCGACGCATGAAAACAACATCCAGTCAGTTGCCTGGCTACACGAAGCATTTGTGTGAAGGCGAGATGGTATCTGCCTGACCAGCTGAGCAGAACTAAACTCAAAAGCAATGCCAGGGACATCTACCAGTACATTCATGAGACCAGAAAGGATGCAAGACAAAATTTCACATAGCCTTTTTTCCGCGCAACCTCGGGCGATAATCACAATGGCTTCCACGATTCGCTCACTCTGTGATCCATTTCATCCGTTTGAAAGAGACCCTGTCACTGTCAACGCTGCTGTCACGTCTTATCTCCCTTTGACAACATTATCTGTCTCGTGCTTCACCGTCCTGTTATGCTGCAGGTCAAAATGTCCCAATTCAAGTTAAAGAACAAATGTTAGCTTTTCGTTATCAAACTTGGCACCGAACAGACAATTAAAAAAAAGGTTCATTTCAACATATGTGAACACATATATATGAAAACAGTAATAAGAATGTGTCTCTGGATGCTCTTGGAACATTGAGCCTACACTGGGTCAAACTGACCCAACATTCACACCAAAAGAATGTAAGAAATGTTAAATTTCAACATATGCGCATGTGTGAAAACGGTTACAATGTTTATTGTGTTGTTTTTGGAATGTTAAAGATTCCGGGTCAAATTGACCCATTGTAAGAATGAAAAAAATAAATAAATCTCATCAACTTTAATTCTTTAAAATTGTTCACTTTGGCATTTTCAATTAAAAATTTTATCGGAATGCTTTTGAGACATTTAACAGACAATTAAAATGTTTCATTTTTGTTATATTTGCATTTGAAAAATGCTAAACATGAGCAATATTTCATTATCACAGCGCTATTAGAACATTACACATAGCCTGGGTAAAACTGACCCTGAAATATTGAAAGATGTCAGTTTATGATACCTTTTTCAATCTGCTGAAACAATCCAACAACAAATGAAGCTACTGCAATAGAGAGGCTGTCTTCCTTGCCATGTTGAGATTTTGCTCAGTTTTTACAAGACAATCTTTAAGGCTTAATCAAACGAAACAGACTTCTCAGTTGCGGCGCCATTTAATGCAGTGGGATAATACAACAAACAAACAACAGATGAGTTCTCTATGATGTGCCGCTCAGAGTTGTGATCTGGGCGACTGACTTGTTTCGTCATATTTGATATATCGGAAATATTTTTTGATGGCAGACTAACACTAAATGCGTACAATCACCTATTTGAAATACTGTGTAGGTGCACAAAAGGAATTCAACACCAACAAAGACCACGGAACAGCATGTTGTCCAAGTTGACAGTGAACAGTGACATTCAACAAAGGTCAAGCGTGGAACAACAGCCAAGAAAACAATGGCGTTTGGCAAGATCCTAGAATTCTACATGAGGGCTTCATCCTTCCTGGAGTGTGGGGCATCTGGGCTGACAGCGGGGGCGCCACAAATATCACACAGGAAGCACAAATGAGTGCGAGGGAGGAAGATGGAGAACAAGAGCCAAGTTCCATCAAGTGAAGTTCAGACATACAAATTAACAAGCATTAATAGTAGTGAGCTATAGCTTGTGTTATGTTGTCTTGAGTATTTTATGCGAGGACAAAATTATGTTCATGACAGAAAAAGCCACAATAGTCACTGAAATCCAGGAGGCTGGCTACAGTCCTTAAACTTCCGAATATGTGCCACCGTTGTCAGAGGAACATCAAGCTTTTCGGAGATGCTTGTCTATAATTTTCTATCTAATCTCCTGAGACAACGCAATCTTTTGCTTCCTGTCATCTATATTCAGTGTGGTACACACCATGTCCCCACAAAGCACACTGACTCTTTGCTACCCTTTTAAATAGGCAAACTGAGTGTTTATGAGTTTAAAGACACACCTGACTTAAACATGTCTCTGTGGTCATATTATATTCAATCTTTTACAGAGTAAAAAATGTTAATTCACAACAGAAGATATATCGAGGCACTTTACAAAATGAGCAGATCAAAAAACAAACTCCTCATACACTGTATATCTAAACCAATGGTGTCCAAACTACGGCCCGGGGGTGCATTTGCGGCCCGCCGTCCATTTTTCAATGGCCCACGAAATATGCTAAAAATGGCATTTGACTCAGTTCAAATAAAATAAATAAAACAAAAATGTTTGGAGATGGTCAAAGTAAGAAGGGAGGGTATCGAAAAACTGGTGCCATTAAAGGTTATTTTAGTTAACTAAAACTAATGAGAAAACTAAAACTAAAATTAGGCGGCACGGTAGGCGAGTGGTTAGCACGTCCGCTTCCCAGTTCTGAGGTCTCCGGTTCGAGTCCAGGCTCGGACCTTCCTGGGTGGAGTTTGCATGTTCTCCCCGTGCCCGCGTGGGTCTTCTCCGGGTACTCCGGTCTCCTCCCACATTCCAAAGACATGCATGGCAGGTTAATTGGGCGCTCCGAATTGTCCCTAGGTGTGCGTGTGAGTGTGGATGGTTGTTCGTCTCTGTGTGCCCTGCGATTGGTTGGCAACCAGTCCAGGGTGTCCCCCGCCTACTGCCCAGAGCCAGCTGAGATAGGCGCCAGCAGCCCCCGCGACCCTTGTGAGGAATAAGCGGTCAAGAAAATGGATGGATAAAACTAAAATAAAAAAAAACAATCTTGTTACTGAAATAAAATAAAAACGAAAATGCGTTTTAAAAAACAAAAACTAACTGAACCTACATTTTATGTTTACAAAACTAAAACTAACTATAATTATAGCAAACATGTCCTTCATTTTAGTCTTTGGTAATTAATTTAGTTCATGAGCCTTTGGGGGTGATTTTAAGTCGATTTATTTTGATATAAACCGGAATAATGACGTTTGAAAGTATGTCACACAGAATTGACGTCATCTAGCAGCAGCCAATAGAAAAGCACCTTCAGATGACATTGCGCTCATGGTGTTTTTTTTGTTTTTTTTTAAATATTGCGCACATGTAATACACATTAAAAAATAATAATAATAATACTAATACTGAAATTAACTAAATTAAAACTAAGCATTTTTTTAAGAACTAAACAAATAAAAACTAACACAACCACCCTGAAAATGAAAAAAAAACTAACTAAAATGAAAATTTCCAAAACTATAATAACCCTACTGCCATATTACAAATAAAATGGTTTATGTACTGTAGTATTTTTCTAAATATGCAAAAGCACAAATAAATTATTTGTACAATTTTTAGGACTAATCACAATTTCTCTTCAGAACATTATGTGGCCCTTGTGTCCTTCTGATTTTCTGTATGTGGCCCTCAAATGAAAAAGTTTGGACACCCCTGATCTAAACAAACTAAACCCCACATGAGCAAGTACTTGGAAAGTGCGGCAAGGAAAGACAACCCAGAATGAAGCAATCTCAAACAGAAGTCAGGTCCTGTGGGGCGACGACACTTTCCCAGTGCTCTGCACAGCGTTCTGGCAGACAAATGAAGGGCAGTACAGGCAGGCTGAATCTCTTCCCGCTGGTGTAGGTCGGCATGTTGGCTGCCACTTTTTCGACAACACCTGGTGCTTAATCTGTCCAAATCTGTCTGTTATGGCAGCGCATGTGTGCTAATAGCTATCGGAGAGCTTGGCAGGCGAATTGTTTTTGATCTACTGTTGCATTAGTGCAGACTACAAAAGCTTTGTGCTTCACACTGTACATTCAGCGTAGGTGGGGATTGGAGTCAGTGTGACCTGACTTGGGCCTTGACTTGAAACATTGTGACATGAAATACTTTATTTTTGATTATATATGAATATTAGGGGTGTCAGGCGATTCAAATTTTTAAATGTAGTTAATCGCATGACTTCACTAGTTAAAGATCCCCTGAAATGAACTTTACAGCAATTACACCAACCATCCTCTGAACGCCCTAATACTGTATCAAAAGAAATGTTCACGAAATTGTACCTTGTTGTAGAATTGCAGTCTCCATTAGGAAGGTCTACTGTTAGCCTAGCATCAAACGAGTGGATTTTGGTGGGCGTGGCCAAGACTTGCCAGACTTCCGTGTGTTTTTGACTACAAAATGAGTTGGGCGTGGCCAAGTCTTATCTTTTCCGTGTGCTCCTGTTTACAAACGGAGTCTTCACGTCTGCATCTGAAGGAATATTGGCGCATGCTTTAGTTTCAATAGTTGGTACCGATCCCGGGGTAAGTGAAAGATGTTCTGCTAATCCACGTTTGTATTGTCCCAAATTCCTGTCCCAAACTGTCAGGGCTGCTAACCCTCCTCACGATGCACATTTTTCGGGTACATCTACTGGG
This sequence comes from Festucalex cinctus, assembly GCF_051991245.1. Lineage (NCBI taxonomy): Eukaryota > Metazoa > Chordata > Actinopteri > Syngnathiformes > Syngnathidae > Festucalex > Festucalex cinctus. The sequence goes on from NC_135431.1 coordinate 14,873,453, forward strand.
ATTGACACCCCCGTACCGGTCGAACCATAAGTCCTACGGGGAAAATGAACACATCCACTGAACCGGCTCGACCTTGGCTTTCCAACGGCGTCAGTGGCCCTCCACGACCCTCCGGACCAGAGATACAGGGCCACGAAATCGGCCACCACACTCGCAGGAACTAACTAACACGTTTTGGGAGTTGCTTGGCCATATTTAATGCATAAATAAAGTCCAACCACAAGCCTTTCTGTGGCAGAAGAAAAATGTTTTTGTTATCCTCTGTATAATCTGGTTCAGAGCAGTTCCTATGGGGTTGTTTTGCTGCCATACTGCCCTGCTGCTGCTGCTGTTTGTTCGTGGGTTGGAAATCTCCGGCGGGGGCGAGGGGTTGAAAATTGTGAGGGTGGAGTTCGCGCTGAGCTAGTGACATGTAAAACCGAAAAAGGTGGGGCTAGTGACGTGTAAAACCGACCTGCTGAAACAGCCCATTTGAGAGTGCTGTTTGAGCTAATGCGATACAAACGGCCATAGGAAAGGGAAACATGGGTCGTTTATCTCACAGCTTTGGGGACTTAGTCAGGCTATGGTAAGGTATATTTATGATCAAAAACACACCAAAAGTGAACATTTTCATATGAGGGGACCTTTAACTCACGATTAAGCGCAAGTTATATCTGTTCTAAATGCACAATGAGATGTATAATAAAATATTTTATCCAAGACTTTGCAGCACAATCCTCAACATCCAGTCTATACCTATCCAGCATCATAGGTAAAAAAAAAATAAAATAATTCTGAGTAAATAACATGCTTGTTCACCTTCTGTGCAAGACCCTGACAGCCACATGGAATAACACCTGCCAGTCACGTTGCAAGCCTGTCTTGATCTGTCTGCCGCTCAATGTGGATGAACTCATTGGAGTGTCACTCACTCTCAGCGTTAAAAGAGCACAGAGTCCTGCGTGAATTATTAGCCACATATCCTGTCAGCAATGCTGATAAAAGCATAACGGCTTTAGTATGAAGGAACAATGATCTCAAACTCTTAAATGGGGAGATGGGATTAAGTGGTTGAGATGAGTTTATGCACCACTGGCACAGCCACTTATGTCTTACTGTTCACTGTCTTAATTGCAAAAAGAAGCAACAGCAAACGGATTAACAAGGTCTAATTAACGATGTTGGGCTGGCATTATGTTGCGCTACTAGAAAATCAAAAGAGGGATCATATTTCAGAGGGGAGTTTAGCACCAGGATTTATTTTTTACCAACTGTCACTACACATGGAAAATCAAAGCGAGGATTACAACAAGTATTGGCGCAAAACGTGTTTGACTTGTTATTGTTCGCATTCCATTTAATTGTCATGATCAATGTTTATGACAATTATTGACGGAGGAATTATGTGGGTCTATTGCTTCATAATGAGACATGCAGGGTTCATTTAGAACTTTCATTTGGGGAAACAAATATTCATTGCTTGATAAATAACACGACTGGGCTTGATTTACAATACTTTTGGGGTGTCAGGCTCATAGAACCATTTTTGGTGCCTTCTTTGCCCCTTAATTGGGTAGTGGGTGTCCACAGTGCAACGTTAAGTCTCAAGAAGTCTGGGATGAATAATTTATCAACTGTTTACTTCTGACAAGCAAAAATTCATGGTGTATTATTCTGACTGCAGATGTTGTTTTTTTAAATCTGGATTATGCCAAAATTACAAACAATTTGTACAAAAATTGGTCTGTATGTACCTAATTTTTTTTGGGTGATGCTCATTGTAAAGTGCGGATATATCAAATTATTATTTTAACTCAATCTTGACTGAGGTCTGCTCCTACTAAGAGCTATTTTAGTGCAGCTTCATTTCCATTCCTCTATTTCAAAAGATGCCTTTTCAGATAACTCAATCCAAGAAGCGATGCTATAAACGCGTTATCAAGTTTGGATGGACTTGGATGTGCCATAGACGCTAACACGAAGTCTGCAATTGCTTCATGAAATCATCAGATCTACATATTAGGGATGCTAGTCTACATTTGTGGTTACAAAATTAGTGTGCTTCGTGCTGCAAATGTGCAATATTTGCTTATTGAGGTGAACATTTCCGGAGTTTTGAAATATGCTGTTCACTTGGATACATTCACTCCATGCCTGCCTCTAAAATTAGTGTATTTGGGTGTTTTTGCCCAAAACTGACATATGAAATCTGTTCTCATTATAAATGTACTTATTACACATTTACTCAATTGCTTAATAATGAGGAAGTCGGCCTAAACGAGGCATTAATAAATTAGAATAATTGGTATTTTCGGCAGCCACATTGTCAGACTCGTTGCTTCACCAGAAGGAACCAGTTCAACAATGAGATGCTCTTATCCTCATTTGTGGTGACAAGGTCTGTCAGCCAACTCTCAAGTTATCAATGATTAATGAGCTACACGCATCGGTCACATATCAATGAAATTCAGCGAAAATGGGCAGTCAATGGGCTGTAGAAAATGACTCCATTTCATCTCAAGACTTGTAGTGGCTGTGTATGAGGAAATGGTGCAGAAGTGAAGTAGCGGAAAGGAGTATAAATAATTAGCAAGACTAATTATTTACACACACTTCCAGAGGCTTATTAGCATAAGGACAGCGGCAATATGTGTCAAAAGTAAGACTGAAATGGCAGTAAGTCAGTTCTAAAAGGATCATCATACACTATATTTGCTCCTTTTGTGGTCGGGGGCGTTTACTGAAATGTAGACCGGTCCAGGTGTCTCTGTGAGATAAAGCATTTATTACATTATTTAATGTGATTATGAATACTGGAATAGATGTTTCATATACATTAACTCGAGACTTATCTGTGGTCTGTTTAAAATGTAATTTTCTGTTAAGGGACCATAATCAGTATAATAAATGAGAACAAAAAATCAATACAATAGGATATTTTCAGCAGCAGCAGCCTGGGTGGGAAGAAACTGAGGGCACATTGCTTTATGAATATGGATGGACGTCACTAACACTGGGGTGTGAGCACAGAAGGCGACTGGGAAGCTAATCACTGTCTACATAATGTAAGATCCTCTTTATACTGTTTGAATGTCCATGTGTGAAAAGTCGTGCTTATAAACTGAGGCCTGAAAAAATGAGCCTATTTTAGAAAATAAGATAGTCAAAAGGAATCAGATGCTTCAATGTCCTTTGCTGGCATGCTACTTTATTGCCATAATTCATGCGACAATTTACTTGAAAACATCCTCGAACAACAAAAGCACGAAAATCAACAAAAAACTAAGGTGGCTTTTTCCCCCCCCCCTTTTCTGGGTAACACAGACTGCCAAGGGCTGATTTGTGGAAATCAGGCATATAATGACAGGAGCAGAAGAGTGGGGTAATCACTCGATGACAGATACATAGTTACCAAATGGGGTTTTATTCAAGATGACGGAATTTAATTCTAAGACTGGCTGTAATTCCACCCTAACAAGAGGTTAATGCTAGTTCAAATGTGGAAGAAATAAATGTGTGATTCTCGCTGTAGGTCAAAGGACAGATGCCGCAGAATGAACCCAAAATGTACTTGAGACAATGCCAACATTGTATCCAACTGAAAGCACGTCTAATAAATGCGCTTCGTTTGCATGAGTGTTCACATGTGAAGTTTTCCATCAGAAAAAAACCCGTTATATGAAGAGTAAAGTAGGGTAAAAACCGGGAAGGTGACATTTAGGATGATAGCCAATTTACACAATGAATAAGCTAATAAGATGCAATTAAACACATACAGTAGTAATCTAAAATTACATTACATTTCAAATTATATAGCTCAGTCTTCAGAAGATGACATCAAAAAGCAAAATTTAATTAATAGTGTAAAGGTATCCATTTGAATTCAGAGCATGTTATCATGTTAAGATTAAAATTCATCATAAAGAAATGCCACCAATGTCATTTATGACTTTAGGGAAATAAAGTATCCCACCAGGCTTCTGACAGGAATTTGATGACAAGCATATTTCTGAAAAAAAATAATAGCAAATGACTGCTTTAATAAGGAAATCGTACAGGCGGGAATTCATTAGTGGTCATGTTGAGCTAAACAAAATGGGATCCTATTATAATAAAAACAAATGGTGTATTAAAATACAACAAAAACAAACAAGTTAATTGAAAACGAGTACGGCAGGTGTCATATAAAGCGCAATTAAATGTCTGCTTCGTTCTGCTGCTAATGTGAAACAATACCCAAGTTACCGCTTTCACAAGTGATATGAAAGAAATTGGAACTTGCCTCGCAACGCGAGGATTATCAATCAGTTATGATGAAATGGCAACTATGGTAAATTGACTCTGCTTAGGTGTATGAAATCTATGACCTACATATCATAAAATTGTATCTTCCATAAGGGGGAAGTCAACCTAAGTTTTTTTTTTTTTTTTTAATTCCTTTTTTAAATAAATACGGAATTCTGGTTAATATTGCGTTTGTGGAATATGAGTTAAAATCCATCCACGGCCATTTTGCCACTTCGACTGAAGATGCATCATTGTTGCTCAGAACTCAGACAATGACCAATCACAACTCACCTGTTTTCTGAAGCTGAGCTGTGACTGGTTGCTACCAGAGACCTGAGCAAAAATGATGACATCTTCAGTCGACAGCAAGTGGCAAAATGGCCGTTCCCTGAGATGGATAAAAACGGCTGGATTTTGCTTCATAACTCATATTTCAAAAATGTAATACAGAATGTAATGTTTAGACTGGTGAGGTTACATATAACATTCTTGTCAAGAAATTTTCAAGATTGACTTCCACTTTAAAGGGGCTGTCTGCCGGATTCACTCAGGAAAATGCACTTTTTAAATACAGGATGTACACACTTTAACTTTCTCTCAGTCTACACATCTGTGTTTATGTTAATCTTTTGTGGTGATTTCGTCCTAAACCTCCCCAGCCTGTATTTTGCCATTTTGTGTTTGTTTTGTAAACAGCGGGACGTTTCTGTGGAAAGACAGTGTTTACACCCCTCCAGCCAATCGCAGAGCGGGGGGTGGCGTGTCGCAAACGGGGCCGGGCGAACGTGTTGGCTGTGTGACGTCACTCCCGCGGCAATTTGAAAGCACGCACGGATTTTTTTTTTCTTCCATTCACTCACTCACTCACTCACTCACGTGTGTGAATGAGTGAGTGAAGAAAAAATAAATAAATCCAAGCGCGCTTTCAAATTGCCGCGGGAGTGACGTCATGCAGCTGACACGTTCGCCCGGCCCCGTTTGCGACACGCCACCCCCCGCTCTGCGATTGGCTGGAGGGTTGTAAACACTGTCTTTTTCCACTGAAACGTCCCGCTGTTTACAAAACAAACACAAAATGGCAAAATACAGGCTGGGGGGGTGGGGGTTTAGGACGAAATCACCACCAAAGATTAACATAAACACAGATGTGTAGATTGAGAGAAAGTTAAAGTGTGTACATCCTGTATTTAAAAAGTGCATTTTCCTGAGTGAATCCGGCAGACTGCGCCTTTAAAATTGAATAAAATTAATGGCAATTTTATATTCCTCTCATTTCGCATTTTTACTTCCTGATTGTAAAATGGCCACAAGACCTTGAAATAAGCGTGGGTATCAGCCTGATACCTATACCTGGTATTGGTACTCACCCATCCCTATCACATGGTCATCATCAATGAATACTCTAAGTGTAATTCTGTGTAAACAAAATAATGCAAAAATGATAACTGGGAATCAAAATCATGGACACATTGAGGACTAGATTATATGTCATGCAAAGGCATGCCTGAACATGCACAGCCTGATCAACCTCTTTGAGTTGCGGATCCAGTGGTACCTGGACTTGCGAAATTTTCAAGCTACAACAACTGTTGCCTGGCTTTTTTTTTTTTTTTTTGCATGCTGCCTCTATTTTTCAGCAGTTACACATTAAACAGGCTCACAAGTTGTGGAATTCATTAAAAGCAAACCATTCTCTCACCTTCATCTTTGCAAATGGCATGTCGTAGTTGCCGACGTAAAGCAAGCCGACAGTCTGAGGCAGCAGCCTGCAAAGACAAAACGGGCTACAGTTACCACTGCGCGAAGGATGCAGCTCAAGAGTGTCTCGAGTGGTGCGAAGACATCATCACGCTGCTTCCATTTTGCGGCGGGTAACAGAATGGCAGGAATGTGATATTGCACCCCCGTGAGCCCTTCTGTCTCTGTGCGCAGCTTGAGGTGCGGAGAAAACGACATTATGTCCACAATCCAAGGCTGAGGCTGTGATAAATCGGAGGTAAATGTACAGAATAGAAAATAAGATTCCACAAATTATGTACAAAGTGAGACTGTGAGATTTGTTTTGTGTCTGCGCAGTATTTGTGTCTCATCCCCGAGATGAGGCCCAACAGATGTCTTAATCACACACTGCTCCAGTCCTCAGCACCCTCCCATGCTCCCCCCTCATGAGCCTGTTGTTATTTGCAGACACTCATTAGGATCGAAGATTCAAGAGCAGGCTGCGGTTTTATTTTAGTTAACTATCTGCGGAGCGGAAACAAAGGGGGCTATTGTTACTAACTGATAGCTCAAATTACAGCGCGGCGCTAGTGAATCTCATTCAGAGATTGAGAGGAAATAGGAGACTGTCATTCCACCCCCCTTCTGTGTAATAATAGCAAACATGGAGAAGGAGGAAGGACATTAAAAGAGCCAAATAGCCCTGCTGCAGTAATGGACTCGTGTATCTGTCCTTTCTCGTCATTGCAATATGACTGACTAACAAATCTGTCACAAAAAGAAAAAAACAACAACAACAACAAAACAAAGAATGGACATTTTTATTGCACCTCCACTAACACAACAGCATGACTTTGCCACAGAATTAGGGTGACGTAAATAATAATACTTTGCACATTGCAACCTTTAACTCATTCACTGCCTTTGACAAGTATACTTGTCAATTGTATTTTTTAGAGCGGTGCTAAATGGGGGCGAATCTGAGCATGCTCCACTGTAAATATCAAACTTGGAAACAACTTTACTGATGCCCAACCACCGGTAGATGACATCATAGCCCCATTTTATAGGAAATAAACACAGTTTCAGAGTCCATGGGAGAAATGGCTGTATTTTGGCAAACCTACATTTTTCTGCTGTCAATTATAAAAGAACGGGACGGGACAAAAAGTAGGGAGTCTATTCTGTTATTTGGTAGATTCGGTTTATATATAATTATTGAATGGAATATCACGTGAGTATTGGAAATGTAAAAAATTTCTATAATGACTGGCAGTGAAGGAGTTAAAAAACAGATTGGAATCGAATGTAAAGTTGTTGGCTGGTCTAAATGCCAAAAGAAGAACAACTTTATGGGCCTAAAGAAATGATCAGAAAAAGGAAAGGAGAAAAAAAGCAACTTAAAGCTTGAAGAAAAATACATTCTATGACAAATGTGCTCCCCTTATCTCAAGGGAACAGTAATGCTTTTTCTTATGCATTGCTTTGCAGCCCACCAGATTATGCTAATAAAATAACAAAATAAGAGCAATTGCTACAATGTGTATTCTGACCTGTAGTGGAAAAAATAATATGCATGTTAAGTAGGTTTTAAATGATCAGGATTTTTCAGGCGATAACCGATCAACGAGTTTGGAAAAAAACGATCAACAATTTAAAAAACTTCATTTGTGGGGCATAGGCACTGGCCCGGCTCACGAATAGCAAAAACCCACGTATAATTGACGTCAACTGAAATCCAGGGCGTATATAGACAAACAATTCACAATCACATTTCCCCTAGTTGAATGTCTGTACTTACCACTTGTCCATATTTTCTCCGCCAGTTCGGCATATTTTTTTTGGTATATATGTAAAACCTGCATTCTAATTATTCGCAAGGTTAAATGGAAGCTCTGGAAGCTCGTCCAAGGTTTATTTTCAAGCCTTTCTTTCAAAGATCCATTTTACAAACTTGCTCGTATTGCATTGGTTAGCTTCAATATTCAAGGTTCAGACATTCTCTCAGAGGTTAAATTGAAGCAAGAATGTTTTAAGATACATTTTCAAACCTTTCTGAGTACATCGCCCGACTATAAAATGCTTTCAAAATGAAAATTCTATAACATTCAAACCATTTAAATGACTGCAGTAATACAGTCTATTTGATAACATCTCCATCTAACAAGAGAGTTATTTAATCAAACAGATTTGTGTCGAAATGAATCATTTAAAGCACTTTGTTCAAGATAAAAACATCAGATTCATATTCAACCATTATTAGCAATTAAGCAGCTCTCAGAAACCCTGCGGATGAAGATGAGAGAAAAGGCAAGGCCAGCAGCCGTTTATGGAATTTAAAGCTCTTTAAACAGGCCTGGCTCAAGCTCGAGTAAATGATGAAAATACCCAATGAAAACTCAACTTTGATAAAGTTACGGCATATCAAGGGTAATGACAGACTGGTATGTTTTTTTTTCAAAGCAGATACCGATTATTAGTGGTCAAGCGACCGATAACCGATATTTCAAGCAGATATTCATTTGCAGTAAAAGAGAAAATATTAGCGTCAAAATTTTTAAAAATTACTTTTTAATTTTAAACACATAAATAATTGACAGCTTTGTTTGAAAATTCTAACAAATATTACAGGGAGCTTCCAGGGTCAAAAGCATGTGTGAAGCTGAATTAAAAACTAAGCAAGTAAATAGTTCCTTAAAGTTTTATACTGTAAATAAAGTTTTCCAAAATTTCAACATAATTTCTTAATTTATATATATATTTTTGTTTTATTTTTTTTAAATAAAAATTGTAGGGAGTTCCCAGTGTCAGCATATTTTTTTTTCTAAAGTGGAGATTTAAATAAAACCATAAATGAAAAGTTCCCTTTAGCTCACTGAGCACCAAATGCATGTGAATGTAAGCTAATTTTGGGTTTTCGTCAGGGTTGGTAAAAGGTTTCAAAAGACATTTGCAAAACTGTCTGTGAATATCTCACAAATCCTAATGAAAGCCCTAAATTGCACTTACCTTCGCAAGCATTTATCCTCTTTTAAAACACGTCTTAAAACACATCTGTATTCTTTGACTTATGGCGCACCATGAGACTTGTTCCTGGTGTTTTGTGGCGTGTATGAGTTTGATGTTTAGTCTATTTATTTATGCATTTATTTATCTCTTTATTCCCTCGCCTACTTCTTATTTATTCACTGATGTAAAATGTATTTACTTGTTAAAAAAAAACTTGTATTCGCACTTCAAAAATGTTTGCATTGTTCTTGTTTTGTTACCTTATTCTTTACTGCAAAACTGATATTTATGTTTATGTACAGCACTTTGAGTCTGAGTCTGAGTCGAGTCGGAGTCGGAGTCGGAGTCGGAGTCGGAGTCGAGTCGAGTCAAGTCGAGTCGAGCATTCACCGCTCAGTGAGATACCAACTTGATCGGACTTCGGCTTCGTAAAAAGGCAGATGCCGATTTTGGCAAATATCAGCACTGATAATCAGCCCGGCTGATAATCGGTCTATCCTTAAATCAAGGCGTAAGGAATGTTGGATGGACCATTACAGAACTCTGGATCGTGAAGCTGTAATGTCACTCGAGTCCCGCAATCAAGAAAATGGTAACAAGAAACCTCTCATGGGCCAGTCAAATGCAACCATTTTCCATTTCTGGGAACTTGAAAACACTGCACACCTATTGCAGGATGATGTAACCGTTAGTCATGGCCTCCGCAGACACAACGCTGCTGGATGAATTTAAGCATCGTTTAAGCGGTCCATGCAATACTTGGGGACTGGTGAATGCCAGTTTGAATAGCTGCTGCTAGGGGTGTGAATTGCCTAGTACCTGACGATCCGATTCGTATCACGATTCACAGGTCACGATTCGATTCGATACCGATTAATCCCGATACGAATGGTCACGATTCGATACCGATTAATCCCGATACGAATTTATAAGTCGATTGTTGCGATTTTTTTCCATTCAAATTTAGAAAATACTATCAGTAAATTTGTACATGTACACTGTAAGATTTGTATGAATATATTTATCTAAAACTTGAGGCTTATAACCGTGAGCCACTGTACACAAACAGTTTGCAATCTGTTTCACATTTGAACAGCATTAAAATAAAAATATTAAGGCTTAATGTGCCGTTCATATAACATTCTTCCATGCTCAAGGTGTGAATCCTAAAAAAAAAAAAAAAAAAAAAAATCGATCCTGCCGATTATTGAATCGATTCGAGAATCGCGCGATGTAGTATCGCGATATATCGCCGAATCGATTTTTTTTTTAACACCCCTAGCTGCTGCTTTGCATTTTGTTCACTTCCACCTCTCCATTCCTCCTGACGTACAATAATAACAGCCTGCCTTTGTGCCTGCGTACAAACGGTGATAAAACCTCCAAGGCCAAGACGTGCTCAAGGATTGATTGTGTGGGCTGATGAATACGCCACTGTTACCTCCTCGTGTGTCTGCCCATCTCTCTCAGATGGTTCACAGAGAAGAGACGTGAATATCCAAGATGGAGTGCGCGGTCTGATGAGAGCATCTCTCTCAGAACGGCACCAACAATCATGCTCTGTGTTCTGCGGCAACACAGCGCGCAAGATTTGACTTTGATGTCAGGAAGAGCGGCTGTGAAGCTCCCAATCTGTGGGCGATGAATGATGGCGGGGCTCAGAACGGGGACAGTCACCGAGGTCACCTGGCTCTCACAGGAGGAGGCTGCGTGACCATCGAGTCTGTCGCGACGGATCTGTTTGAGTGCACTTGCGCACAGTCCTCACACGCTGTGCCACAGCCAAGCACAGAGCACACTGACCAGCTACACGGGAGAGAAGAAAAATATGTACAGCCCCGCGAGCTATCATTTGTGTGAGTGTGGCTAGTCACAGCTGGACTTTCAGCGCACTATTTAACATAATAAGATGCCAATGTTTGTTAATTACCATGTACAGCCAAAAGTGCAACATGTCCAACATGTAATGGAAAAGTTAAATGACGTTGATGGCCACAAACAAAAAGCAATGGATTTTTTTTAAACTTAAATACTCAGCAATGATGATTAAAATGTGAATAGTCATCAATCATTTACAGTATTTTTGGCTTGAGAAGCCTCTTTGCAGTAACATAATTTTTTTTTCATCCCACACTTTCGGGGAATTATTCCACCGCACACAAAAGGGTCCTAGATTATTTGTAAACAGCGCATTTCCACATTCCCACCATGCAGAAGTCGCTCATGTGGTGGGAGACAGCGTGAAAATATTCACCCAGCTCAGGTTCATTCACTTGTGTTCTTACAAAGGCTGCAAAATTCTGGGAATTTTTTTAAAACCATTTTTTCGTCAGGGTTTGCTCAAGGTTGCAAAAGGTTTCAAAGTAGTTTGCCGGACACACAGATTTCATGGTCATAAACAGTTGTTCTTGTTGGCATATTTTCCCAAACTATATTTAAAGGGATACTTTACTTATTTAGCCATTTTTGGCAGTCAAACATGAATATTTTGCCTATAATAAATTTGATATTTTCTTTATTTTTCATGTACAATTACTACCTTTAAAAACACATTTTGCAACTTGCTGTCGACTGAAAATGACATCACAAGGGCTCAGGTAACTAATCACAGCTCAGCTTGTGAATGTCACATGACCAAACCTAGAAAACAGGTGAGCTGTGATTGGTTACCTGAGCCCTTGTGATGTCATTTTCAGTCGACAGCAAGTTGCAAAATGTGTTTTTAAAGGTGGTATTTGTACGTGAAAAATAATAAAAGTATCAAATTAATTATAGACAAAATATTAACTTTTTATTGCTATAATGGGCTAAATAAGTGAAGTATCCCTTTAAAGTTCCCTGTTGAGCGTCAACCTTCCATTTTGTAAATTTCTTCTTTATTCTCATGAAGTTTCCAACTTTGAAAATTCCTGGAATTTTGCAACCCTAGCTCTAACAAGCATGTTCTGTGTTAATTTGCATAATAATCTAGATTTTTGGAAAAACATTATATATATATATATATATATATATAAATATATATATATATATATATATATATATATATATATATATATTAGGGGTGTGAATTGCCTAGTACCTGACGATTCGATTCGTATCACGATTCACAGGTCACGATTCGATTCGATACCGATTAATCCCGATACGAATTTATAAGTCGATTGTTGCGATTTTTTTTCATTCAAATTTAGAAAATACTAATCAGTAAGCTTGTAGAGTGTAAGATTTATATGAAAATGCATTATTTATTTATCTGAAATTTCAGTCTTATAGAGGTTGTAATCTGTTTCATGTTTGAACAGCATTAAAATAAAATATTAAGGCTTAATGTTCCGTTCATATAACATTCTTCTATGCTCAAGGTGTGAATCCTAACCCGAAGTCAGACGTTTTGGTGAATATTTTTCCATTAAAAATGGAAGTTTAAAAATCGATTCACACACACACACAAAAAAAAAAAAAAAAAAAAAAGGCAATGATGATAAGACGTTGAATCGGTAAGACTACCGAATGAACAATTCTGAGCTCTTAAAAAAAAAAAAAAAGATTTTTTTTTTTATTGATTCGAGAATCGCGCGATGTAGTATCGCGATATATCGGCGAATCGATTTTTTTAACACCCCTAATAAATATATATATATAGATATATATATATATATATATATATATATATATATATATATACATATATATATATATATATATGTATATATGTATATTCCAGTGGCATTACACCTTCCATTTCCAATTTACAGCCTTTCTACTAATGCATACAAGAAACATGGAAATCCCCTAATTACCTGCAAGGGAATGATTGCCTTTTACAGCACCGAAAAGTCTTTTTAAGGGTGGGCGGGGGACGCACAGATAAGCACCGGTGCATCTGAATAATTCATGTTGCAGAGGATGATGACCACAAAATGAGAGAAAACGTGAAGGGAAGCCGTGCTCTTTGCACTTAAAGCCTCTAAAAGCAAATATTCTGTGAGAATATGGCAAAAGGAAGGAACGCTGCACACTATCACAGTGTTTCCGTAAGAGGAATTGCTCCCCAAGGCAATGGGAAAGAAAGTGTGAGAAATAGAAAAAAGATTTGTCAGTTCAATTATTTTTTTAATCGATGTAAGAACGTTTTTTTTTTTTTTTTTTGTTTATTGTGAAGCACAAAGTGACAACATCATATATACGCCTTTGACATACCCTTCTCCTCCGACTTTTGTGATCTTGAGGCGAAAGTCCACCGAATTGAGGTTTGGGGGCTTCCATTTCAGGATGTCGTCACACCTCCCGGGCTTGTATCTCTGCCAACACATGACGATATAGAAACACGCTTGGATGAATATATGGTGGATATAAAAGGTCCGCACATCCCTTTGAAATGCCAGAGATAATTCTTTCTGTGACTTTCGATAAACCTTTTCAAGAGAGGAAGTAAAAATAAAAATAAAGTGTGCACAGCCTCTTAAAAGTGGGGTGGCTTTGTTCAGAAATAAGCAATTACTTCTGAACAAAGTATACACAATGTCCAACATATCAAAGTTGTTTATTTTCCAAAGGCTTTCATTTTTTTCTCCAATTGAGATGTTCAGGGTCCATACAAACCACATTAAAGGTGGCAAAAGTTCTCAAAGGATTTATCACGGTCTCTTTCTTTCCATCATTTGCACAGGGGTGTGTGGACTTTTTATATCCACTGCAGAGTCAAACTGTTTTAATGAAACAGGATTACATTATGCCACTGTGTGTCTTTGTCAAGTCCATACGCCTGCGGACTTGCTGAGCAATCTGTGAGCAGAATTTCTAAGTAGAAGAATTGACTTAATGGTCTGTCTGGTCTTTTACACTTGATTTGAAATGGTAAACAAAGCTAGGGATGCACTATAATGCTATTTTCAAACGATACCGATAAAGCAATCAAATTGGTCGATAATTTCCGAGAATTATCGGCGAATTTCTCTATTGTCTGGTTTATCTGTATGAAATCAAATTGGTCGATAACTGCCAATAACTTTCGGCAAATTTCGTTATGATCTGGTTTATCTGTATGACCTCAAATAGGTTGATAATTGCCGATAATTATCGGCGGACTGCTCTATTATCTGGTTTATCTGTATGAAATCAAAATGGTCGATAATTGCCGATAATTATCGGAGGATTGCTCTCTTATCTGATTTATCTGTAGGAAGTCAAATAGGTTGATAATTGCCAATAATTATTGACAACTTTCTCTATTATCTGGTTTATCTGTTTGACACCAAATTGGTCGATACTTGCAGATAATTATCGGTCACCGATATTATCGTGCATCCCTAGTTATGCAAAATTTGTTCCAAGTGCACCACCTAAAAATTGGCTTATTCGAAAATTGCACAGTTGGATCACATCATAATGAAAAAGTTGAACAACCTTTCAGTCATTTTAAGTGTGCTTCCGCACCATCTCGCAGGCCTGCCTCCGCCTCCTTGATTAGCTGTGCGTGCGTGACATTTAGGAGGATATGACGCGCAGTGGAATATGAGAAATGTAAAGGCATTGTGAGTGGAGGCGGGAACAGATGACCAGATTCTGTCACTGTCAGGTTGCCCAGTAACAAAAGTATACGCTGAGGTTAGATGTCTGCAAAACAGACAGGATTCCTCTGGAGATCCTGCGCTTGTTACATCACATGACCAAATACGGCTTCACCTACGTACTGGATGTCATTATTGCATAAATCACAAGAGACAAGATGGCAAATGTGAAAACTGCAGCTAAATCATGCAACTCACCCAACACATACATACTCGCGTGTATCGGCATGTACAGTATGGTGTATACAGTATACTAGGGGTACATTTTTAGTTTTGTTTTAATTTAAAAGATGCGAGTGTACCAAACTGAACTGAATCAAATTGCTCCACTTTGAAATATATCGAGATATGTATCGAATGTCTTTTATTGAAGATATATCGTCATTCAAACGGATGTAAAATGACAACAAAGTCACTGCATCATACCGTCTCAAACTGATCCATACCTTATCGAAACATATTGCAATGCCGCTGCGTCGAACCTCATCGAATCATTCCACTTTCAAATCATACCGTCCTTGTATCGTTCTGAACGCCACGTATCGAAAACACACGTACAGAGGCTACATACATATTTATATGTATTTATTAACTGTACGTAAATACAGTGCAAACATGTTTATAGCATAAACATTTCTACATGAAATATGTGTAAAATGTAGGTCATGTTGACAATTATTTTGAGGTTGATGCACATGTTGACGATTAGGGGTGTGAATTGCCTAGTACCTGACGATTCGATCCGTATCACGATTCATAGGTCACGATTCGATTCGATACCGATTAATCCCGATATGAATTTACAAGTCGATTATTACGATTTCTTTTACTCAATTTAGAAAATACCATTCAGTAAACTTGTACATGTACACTGTAAGATATGTATGAAAATGTATTATTGATTGATCTGAAACTTCAGTGTTATAACTGTGAGCTATTGTATTTAACAAACAGGTTGTAACCTTTTTCATGTTAGAACAGCATTGAAATAAAATATTAAGGCTTAATGTTCCATTAATATAACATTCTTGTGAAAGTTAGACGTTTTGTTGAATATTTTTTCATCAAAAATGGATGTTAAAAAATCGATTCGGTTGCCTATTGAATCGATTCAAGAATTGTGTGCTGTAGTATCGCGATATATTGCCGAATCGATTTTTTAACACCCCTATTGACGATTATCAAAAGATATCAAAGATCACTGAAACACATTGCTTTCCACTCCCACGTTTTGGAGGAAAATAAAAGATGTACTTAACCACGGTTTCTTCAAAAGATATATGCTCCCTAACTGTATCCCAAAATCCTTTGTAGAGTTTGAAGCTGGTTTCAAAGGGACATTAACGCTGCCCCCACAGCAACAGCTCCCTCGTGGACAAAAGTTGGACAGCCCGCACTCATAACACCTTCACTTTACATCAAAAATGTTCGCTGCAGGTTGTTGATTTATGGAATCATAATTTCTCAAATGCCAAATGTATGCCCGCCAGTTACAGATTTTGTGGGAAATGGTTGAGCATATGGTTATTACTTTAAATGAGCTGTATAATCTTGGGGGGAAAAATACATTTTCAACCATTGAGGCAGTTTTATCTGTCTTGAGGAAGAAAAACGACATTCATAAGGCAACCACAAAACTACCACCAAAATATAATGGTACCTGATGCAATTAAGTGATTAAAAATTAAGTATTCAGAGAATAAATTGCTCAAGTAAGGGTAATGCTACCAAAACTTTTGCTCACTTGAATAGTGGGTGGGCTTCAAACAAAAGGTGCTCCGTCCTGAGTTGTTCAACACATCTAAATGTAAATACCATGAAATAAAATCTTTTGTCTCACATTCATCTTTTGATCTGAAACCCAAATGTTTTCAGCATACAACAAATACAAAAGGAACCGACCTTGCCGTTCCAATACTTTCGGAGGGGACTGAATAAATACTGTGTATATGCATAGAAAAGTCACAAAAGTCTTTTTCCTTGAGAACCACTTATGAATGGTTTTGTAACCTTCTACGCTTTACAGCAAAATACAGCCTGTGCTGAATAAACCCGAGCCACAAAAACAACAATCTGCTAAAACCCAATCAGACACCCGCTTAAACACATGACCATGAAATGCTTTTGCAAATGTAAATGTGCACCCAGTACAACTTATATTAGCATTTTCTGTATTGATATTAAGGGACTTTACAAAACAAAAGCTTTTTTATTGAAGTGAAAAAGCAACCTTGGCGGTGTGTGTTGAATTCAGCCGCACTTCCATCAAAATCATTGCCATGTAATAATGGCAGATTGCATGGAAATTGCTTGCCTGCTCTCTGAGAGAAACGCAAAGGCTGCAGCAGTTCGACCGATGATTGTGACGCTGATGCAAAAGGCTTTAGAGTGCCTCCATTTTTCTCTCTCTATCTCATTTAAATGTTTTATACTTCAACCATATACTTCATGTACCCACATATTTTCTAGTTCATCCTAAGTCAGTGGCAGGCACATCAATATTTTTTGAATGTTATACTATTGTCATAATAATGTCCAAACTGTTTACGGTGATAAGTAAACCATTAGATATGTTTAACGACGTCAGTTCATGTAAAACAAGAATTTTCCCTTCACTGAGAAGATTAACGCTATGTTCCGACCAACAGTGGGGGCGCCGTTTCCGGCGGCGTGATTGCATTGTAGTTAATGGACTTCGCGCGCGAGGGGGGGTGCGGTGGAGGCTGTGATGCCGCTTCGCTGATGCTTGATCGTTACTGTTCTGCAGGCACCTGGTCCTGTACGACGGCGATCGACGTGAACCGGGACCGGTCCAAAAAAGGAGATTGCTTGAAGGATGACGCGTGGAGGGTCGGCTTATTTGGTGAGTTTCTTTGTTTAAGTGTGAATCAAGCTAGCAACGCTTCAGTAAAGTACCGAAGCGGAAATCCCTCCTCTTCCTCCATTGTAGCGCAGAGCGAAACAAATTCCATTGAGAACCCCGTAAACCAGGGGAGTCCAAACTTTTTCATTTGAGGGCCACATCCAGAAAATCAGAAGGACGCAAGGGCCACATAACGTTATGAAGAGAAATTGTTTAGTCCTAAAAATTGTACAAATAATTTGGCAGTAGGGTTATTATAGCTTTGGAATTTTTCATTTTAGTTCGTTTTTATTAGTTTTCAGGGTGGTTCTGTTAGTTTTTATTAGTTTTAGTTCTTTAAAAAAGGCTTAGTTTTAGTTTAGTTTGTTAGTTTCAGTATTAGTTTTTTTTAAAGTGTATTACTTGTGGGCAATATTTAAAAAACACCATGGGCGCAACGTCATATGGTGCTTTTCTATTGGCTGCTGCTAGATGACGTCACTTCTGTGTGACATACTTTGAAACGTCATTATTCCGGTTTATATCAAAATACATCTACTAAAAATCACATTTAAAATTATCCCCAAAGGCTCATGCATTAAATTAATTACCAAAGCCTAAAACGAAGGACGTTTGCTCTAAATATAGTTAGTTTTAGTTAGTTTTGTAAACATATAATGTAGTTTCAGTTGGTTGTCATTTTAAAAAAAAGCATTTTTGTTTTTATTTTATTTCGTTAACAATATTGTTTTTTTCATTTTAGTTTTAGTTTTTTCATTAGTTTTAGTTGACTAAAGTAACCTTTAATGGCACCTGTTTTTCGACACCCTCCCTTCTTACTTTGACCATCTCCGAACATTTTTGTTTTTTTTATTTTAATTGAACTGAGTCAAATCCCATTTTTAGCATATGTCGCGGGCCGCTGAAAAATGGACGGCGAGCTGCAAATGGCCCCCGGGTCGTAGTTTGGACACCACTGCCGTAAACAAGACAAGCGCAAGACCAGCATAGCGTTGCGATATTTTCGGTTCGGTCTGAGGTGAAGGGGAAAATCTTGATTATAGTGCTGTCACGAGCAAATCGTTTTTGAATCGATTAATATATTGATTATTCAACTGATTAATCGACCAATCAGATTTTAAATTTGCATTACAGTGTATTAAAAAAACATTTTTTTTTTCCCTGATTACTGATTATTAACCAGTGATTGGTGTTTATTTCGTACTTTGTATTTGCATGTTACCGTTTTCCAAAGTCAAAACAGATGTTTGGAAAGTTCTTATTTTGATTAAACACAGAAGATAATCAGTCTTATTTCATGAAGGACTACAGAAATCAGTGAACAATTACTGTTGATATGCTGAAATAAGCGGATTTGGACAATTTTAAATGAAAAAAATAGCTCCAAACGATTAATAAAAAAGCTGTTAATCGATTAATTTTGACAGCTCTGCTTGATTATGTCACATAGAACACCTGTCCACCTTTGTGACCTTGTTTTTAGGATTTATTTTCATTTTCTAATAATTAATTTGTATTTTACTCCGCAAAACATCTGTCGAAACTTCTACTCGAAAAGTGCTCCATAACTAATGTTTACTTTCTGACTACATCTAGTTAGTCCTTATACTTGGACAGTAACTTTCCTTTATCGGTTTCCTTTCTTCTTATTAGAAAGTTCTGAAATTAAAACTGTGTCAAACTTCACAAATGTTGACTCTAGAAAGACGCAGCGCCATGTTGAGCTGACAAGGCACTTTTTCCAATTCCCTTTAAACACATTCTTGTTTTTGCTGACTGTGCATCAATCTAAGAGCAGGTCATAAAACCACTATCCAAAAATGGCCTACATAAATAGGCATTTTGGTTTTAAAAATAATCCAAGATGGGGAAAAAGCGCATGACAAGTAGACATCTGTGCACAGGTGATACATTGAAATGGGGAAATTAACACAAAGGCTTATTACTCTTCTGTATGGATTTGTAAAGGTGACAAATTACGAATGAGTAATTCTGTTCTGTTCATTTGTTGTTTCTGATTGTTATTCATTTGGAATATTTGAATACATATGCAATTATCTAAATCCAACACTCATTCCAATTACAAGCTCTTATTTACGGTCATGTAACACATCGCTGCACAATATAAAAAATTAAAGGGCAAAACAGAATATTGCACTTGCATGAGGGACAACTGCATCACGAAACTAAATAAATGCAAAGGCAGCATTATGTCGGTGTGGGCATGTGCTATGTGAACAACAAATATTCAATTTTGTGGTTACATGTCGGTGATGGTGAGTAAAATAAATAAATAAATAAAATACAAAAACAACAAAACACTACAGTAAACTGGATTTTGTTGGCCGGACCAAACCATAAGCCTTCCTTGAAAGTCACCAAGGGGAAATAAATAACACGGGGGGAGGGAGACTATATCGTAGAAGCTGGAGTGTGCAGCAAACAGAGAAGGTGACAAGCTATTGAACGGTTGCAGATCAGAGATTTGTTACCCCCTTTTAAGTCCTGAAATAGCTTGCCTCTATTTGATCCTTTACAATCCATATTTGAGCAGGAAGAGACATAGCTCTCTGGTTTCCACTTGCCGAAGGAAAGAGAGAGAAATCAACAAAAAAATTAAAATAGATGTGTTGAATTTGGAACAATGCTGGCTAAATCTTTTCTTTCCTCTTTTTCTTTTCTTTTTCCCTTGCTTCTTTCTTTTTTCCTCTTTACTCTTTCTTTTCTAAACAATGCAGGCTAAATTTTAAAGGATGGATTTGTTTTCACTGATTCCATGTTATGCAACTCATAATTAAATTCAAAGCGAAGGTGAATGAAAATTCACCTCATCTAGGCTTAATCACTGACGGATTTTATGCTAGGCCACCAAAAATACCATGGATAAAAATCTACGCATATTCAAAATAATATTCAATATGAACATATGTTGGTCGCATCCGTATCAAGAAATGTGAAAATATTATGCTATTATATTCAGCGAAAGCAAGCAACATAAATTAATGACTTTTACATACAAAAATTAGAATGGGATTAACTATTTAGACAAACACGGGCACTGAGTATAGAAACTACTTTAGAATTACTTCAACAGACGATTAACGTGCAAACAGTCTACTTATATATGTATTTATGTAGTTATTTATTCACTACTCCTTATTTATTGACTGATGTAAAATGTATTTACTTGTTAAAAAAAAAAAAAAAAAAACTGTATTCGCACTTCAAAATGTTTGCTTTGTTCTTGTTTACTGCAAAACTGATGTTTGTTTATGTACAGCACTTTGTATACAGCAATGCCTGTTCTTAAAGCGCTTTATAAATAAAGTTGAGTTGAGAATTAATGCAATGCATTTATATTCAGATTGTATTTTCTTTATTCTTATTTCATATTTTATTTTTTTATTTACTACTAAAACTATTTGAATGTATTGAGGGAAAACAATTCCATTTTGCACAAATTTTTGTTATTCTTCCACAACATGTAATGGTATTCTTCAAAAATGAATAGTATCTTAGTAAATTACATTTACTAAATAATAATGATAATAATGTTAACAAAAATAACTATAAAAAAAAATTCAAGATTTCCGCAAACATTCTTCGAAAGTGAAAAATGACTGTAACAGTAGTAGTTTGAGAAGCAGAAAAACAAGACAGCCAATAGAAATACTTAGGATATAATGTTACAGTATTACACTGTTAACAGCTTTTGTTGGAAGGCACATACTTGTGTGCTGAGTATTACAGATAAAAGGCAGGCCTGGTCAATAGATCTGCTCCCAGGAGAAACTCTGCCTCTCTTACAGCTCGGCATGTTGAGTCACTCTGAGATGTATGGAATTTTCTTGAGGATGTACCAAGCCATTGTGTAGCACCAAGGTTTATTATAGCTAACGGGGAGGAAAAAGGAAAACAACTAACTTTGAAAAAACATGTTTGTTGAGGAAATACAGTTTTGGTTTCAGAGGCTTTGCTGAAAATATTTTGGAATATCCACCTCTGCAATATAGATTAAAAAAAAAAAAAAAGTACATCCTTGTTTGCTTTTTGCTATAATAGTAACACTCGATAACAAATAAGTCATGCAACCAACGTAGCAGCCATGGCTAACATTGGCTTGTTTACAGTCCTAATACTCCAAGTTAATACATTTTTATAAGATGTCATCTTTTCTGTAATTAAGTATACTCATACTTTTGATCTTTTTCAATATCGCACTGGACAAATAATAAAACATATATATATATACATATATATATATATATATATATACATATATATATATACATATATATATATACATATATATATATATATATATATATATATATATATATATATAAAAATACAACTACACATTTAAAAAAAAATAAACTAACAACTAGCAAACGTTCTAAAAACTAATTTCAACTTAATGAATTTGGAAAAAGAAAAGCCAAAATGAAATGAAGGCTAACGGTGCTAATAAAAAAAAATCCCAAACTATAATAACCTTGGGTGGCACAATGATTTATCGGTAAATGAAAAGAAAATGAGGCAACGAGGAGAAATTAAGAAGGTAATTTGTCTGCTGAAATAACCTGCTGACACGTTAAATATGAGGATTTTAGAGGGTCGAGACCTGTATTACTTGCAGAAAAAATAAATGCTGTGTGATTTTATTTTTCTTTAAAACGGCACCTCCAAAAATACATAACACTATCCGCCTCGATTTTTGAGTGAACAGATCCGAGATTAAACTGTAAGCAGGAAAAAAGCAAAAAGTCCTCTTCCAAGAGACGATCTTCCATTTTTATATTTACCATCTGCGTTTAAGGTCTGACTATAGAATCAAAATCTTGCCCATGATCCCCGAACAAAGAAAACATTTTCCAAAGAGGCTCTGCGGTGGCTTTGATAAGACACCCATTAACTAAAAACGAAAAACCTTTGTCCTAATATTAATGGACATTCACAGCAGCAAGACCCTGCTAAGATTAACCCTGGGGCCTAATCTCACTCACACAAAAAAGATTAACATTACATCTACTGTGGAGAGCAACAAAGGCCGATGATTTTGGAAGTGACTGCAGTGCCAGGCAGTGCTTGCTACTTTAACCCTAAATGAATACTTATTTGGTAAGGCTATAAAATGCTGCAATTGATGATTTCAACAGCCATTAACCTGACCATGCCATGCATGCTCTTAATGCAGTTGTGTCACTGATCTACTGTACATGTGTGCATCATAACTTGTAATTGAAATTAGCATGTGAAGCTCTCGGAATGACTTTCAATCCATTTTCTATAATTGCATAATAATTCAAAACCTAAATTTATCTCTCTTTCCCAATTGAGCTTTTTGGATATAGGTGGCATAATCATCGTCATATCATCATATTCTGCAACTAAAAGAAGGTCACGATAAGACTTTCGAGGCAGTAAAGATTGAAGATTGCAATATTTTATGACCGGCAATTATTTCTCATGGAAAACACAATGAACATCAGGCGGGAGGGAGCACGTGTTTCCATGGTGAGTATTCACTCATTCACTCTGGGGGGTGACATTCAGAGCTTCGCAGCAGCCCATATTGTGGCTCTTACTGTGAAATATTATTTACAAATAAATGCTTCGTTATAAAGGCTGGCGGATTAGTCCCTCCGCGTCGGTCAATAAAACATGTTACAAGCAAAAGGTCAGAAAAGGAAATGCATTTTAGTGAGAGGATTTATTGAGTCAAGATTGTGTTTCCTAATGTAAATTGGCAGAAACCCGGACTGATTCATTACGAACCTCACACTTTTTTTTCTGGGTTCTGCAATGTTTTTTCAGAGGCTGATGCTGACATTTAATGCTGAAACACAGTAATCAGCGAAGCAAATAAAACTTGAAGGACATCGAGCTACGGTGTGTGCAACAGCTTTCTCTATTCGCCAGACTTGATCAATCAAATACACTGAGGCATCAGTGAAAATAAGACCTCAAATCAATGGCTGGCAGCATAAAAGTCCCACTACAGTTCTAAATCCAAAAGCAATTTCTGTTTAGGAATTAGTTTGTAAAGAGAAATAACACCTGTTTCATCTCTGGGTCTTTCTTGAACACACAGTGGAGACCATACCCTTGCTTATGTATAGTGTTGTTCCAATACCGTTTTTTGGCCCCGATACCGATTCCGATACCCAGCTTTACAGTATCAGCCGATACCGATGCCATACCGATACCTAAGTTTTTTTTTTTTCACTCAACATGAAAAAGCTGTCCTGCCATTGCTTTAGAGCATTCAAGGGCCAATAGGATCTCTTAGATCGGCATGCAGTGAACATGTCACATATCGGTGAATGTCGTGCACGAGCAAGACACAAGATGCTGCATCCAAAATCCTATATTAGTGTTGGAATTAATGGTATCGGCATGTTACCTGTGAGTACGCACCGATACCACTGTTTTAATGCTGTATCGGCACCTCTGCCGATACCAGTATCGGTATCGGAACAACACTACTTATGTTTACATGGATGAAGATAAAAGTTCCACTTCATGCTTTTGTGCTTCACTTGTGATGGCCTAGTATTATTAAATATGAACTGGTTGGATCCAATTGTCAACAGATGAAACTCATACTCTTCACAGACAGAGATGTTATCACTGTTATTTCAAAAAGACTTCAACAGATAAGGGATTTAAAAAAAACTAACTAACTAGAGCTGTCAAAATTAATCAATTAATCATAAGTAATCTATTATCCTATTAATTGGCAACTATTAATGACCAATTATTTGGAGCCATTTTTTTTTGTTTATTAAAAATTGTCCAAATCCTCAGATTTCAGCATATCAACAGTAATGTTCACTGATTTGAAAATGATAACATTTGTGCATTTTATTTTGAGCGTGTTTTTTGAGTCATGATTTGAATGTGGTGAGAGTCTGAGTTTCTAATGTGAGGTGAGAGGAAGGTAGAATAAATTGAACAGATGATAGCAACCTAAAAGAATGGGAGGGTCTGGTAATGTGTTGGAGGTTTGTGAGAGACTGAAGGTGAGGTTATTGACGGCTGTAAATGAGAAGAGCAACATCATGTATGAAATGTGGTGTGTAATGGGCAGCCATTGAAGTTGCTGTCAAACAGGTGTGATATTAGTTGTGTGAGGGGATCTTGTCAGAATGTGGATGGATTTTCTTCAGCAGGCCAGATAGTTGCGGTAATCAAGACATAGTGTTAGGTGAAAATAAAATTCTGCAGTTAGCAGTCAATAGTGCAGCAAAGAAAAAAACATTTAGCTTAAAAAATATTAAAGCTAGGGGTATCAGTCGATTAAATTTTTTAATCGAAATTAATCGCATGACTTTCATAATTAACTCATTCACTCCCAGCCATTTTCCCTGAAACAACCCCCTTTAGAGCTGTGGGTAAATCATCTTGTTTTCAACATGGCCCTGGTCGATCTCTTATACTCTGCTACCACCTGCTGGCCGTTGTTGTAATTACAACCATTGCTTCATTCGTTCTCTGCAGTTCAGAAGCTGCATCAAAGCCTTCTGTATGCTCTAGCATAAGAAAACAAAAACGTATAAATACGTCTTTGGGACACTTAGAGCATTTTAAATAGAACGTATTTCTACGTTATGGGAGAAAATTAATTAATCACAAATCTCATTTTATATCTGTTCTTAATGTATAATAAAATAAAATTGACAATTTTCCCCGTTTTTCAGACTCTTGTAAACACTTAAAGATAACATAACAACCCTAAAAGGGTATTAAATCGTACATGTAATTCAAAGAAAAGCCATTTTCAGTCAACTACAGCAGCTATTCCAAGGACATGATACATTTTCACAAACAGGTGCTTAAGCAGGTGTTGCTAGGAGAATCTCACAAAGCAGAAAATTACATATCCCAAGAGAGCACCTTGAATGATTTTCCATCTAGAATTACACGAGGCCTGCTGTTGTTGCATTAATATGATATTTAAGCCAATCTATTAAAATACTTAGTGTGTAAAAAGCCATCATGATTTATGTAATCATTGCCTGTCATGGTACAATATTCATACACAAACATCAGATGTGAATTTCTTCACTCCGTATCGAAACAGCCGATGTTTTACAACATTGTGTTTATATCATGTGATGACTGCAACTCGCCGCTCTATTCATTTTGTTTTGACACAATAATGGAGCCAATCATTGCAACTTTAATGTAAGAAACCAGATGCCAACTTGCTTGGATAATAAGCCAAATGATTTGAGCTGAAGAAAATAAAATTTAATTCAACATGGTCAAAATCGGGTGAGTTAATTTGCCATTAGACCAGGAATTATGTTCAATTAGTGTAAAACATTCATTTTACATTCATTTGAATTAAGCTGCCAGTACTGAATCCAGCGGACAATACTAATATCAAATCACACAAAAGTAAATTTGAACTGTAGGCTATAACAATATAGCAGTTTCTTTTGTAACAAGTCATACAAAGTGTTACTGTGAAATTGTGTGGAAAGTGTTATTTCTATTTATTTACAATAGAGGATAGTAAGAATAACAGCATCAGCAGGAGGTACTAAAAAAATGTGACCTTAGTGCAGCCACTCTGTGAAAATCATCTGTGTGGTCACGAGCATGTGACATCATCATACATCGTACTGTCATGTGGGCCTTACTTACCCCACATGGCTGGAAGATGAGGCCATCAACTTCATGGCTGACCTGGGATGTAAAACTGCCTTCCAAGAGCTAAAATGTAAAAAGAATGGAGTTAGGCAAGCCTTTATTTGGAAAAACTAAGAGGAAGTTGATTTTTATAAATGTAAAAACCTTGACAAATAATTGACGACTACATGTAAGGGATGTTTTCACATCTGCCATTGCCGCCAAGCAGTAGAAGAGAAAAGGAATCTTTGTATGAGGACACCAGGCAGCCTCAGGGAAAGCCGCAATATTATACAATAAAAACACGTTACCTGAAACGTGAAGCATAAAAACAGCATTGTGCTATAAAACTACATAAAAGATCATAAAGACGGAAGAGAGAATAATAGGCAAAAATGAGTTTGCAAACTCATTTTCTAAGTACAGTTGAAAAAGTAAACTTATTTTTGGTGATGAAATGACAGATGTCACAATCAAGTGTTTTATTATCCATGAACAAAAAAATATGCACATAAAGTTCATGGTGACTGCGTGGCGAAATGTTAGGGATGAATTACAAATCTGAAACAAGAATAGATTTCAACAAGCAGTGGCACGAGTATCAGCCTGCTGCTGCTGCAAGGGGTTGGGGGGGTAGAAAATCAATATAAAACAGTATCATATGCCTTGGAAAATTCTTGGCTGTAATGTGAAACGAAAACTCTAATATATGTCTGCATATCACAAGACAGCATCTGATAAAATCCCTTTAAAGGGCAAACAATAAACGCAGCGCAACGAATCGACCAAGATCGAGACTATTACAAAGCAAGTGTAAAAATAATCTTACAGTTTATTTTAATGGCGTACTCGTCCACGCGCAAACTTTTTATTTTACTAGTTCAACATGAAGATACCAACGTTTAGGCAACCAGGAAATTGTCTTGATCAATAAAGAAGAATCACATTAGTGTACAGACTACCGGGTATCATGTATAATCGCCAGGCGGTCATAATGAATGAAGGCAGATGGCAACTACAAGGCACTCAGAGAGGACACCTCAGGCAAGGCACCCAATATTTAATCTGAAAATCAACTGGTGTCATCTCCTTTTCTAGCTAACTGAGTTTGTTTAAAATAAATCTGCGTCCAGATTGATGAGGAACTACAGTACTGTGAAATAGCATTAGATTTGTTTACATAGTGTTTGCTTGGCCTGGGATGACCTTTTCCGAATGTATTTAATTGTGGGCCATTGGCCACTGTCACCAGCAGCTTGTTTACTGTCTGTGTACCACTAATGTACCATAATGGTTATGTTGAATGGTTTATGCTTTCATTGTTCGTGTGATTCACGACCAGTGTTGTTTTTGCAGATGCGTGTTTATCTAAGAAACGTACCTATGGACCAACCATCGAAAGGTAGTTTGCAATGGCCCAAGACACGCTTTGGACCGCCCACTTATTTGAATAACATTTCATGATGCATTTCATGAACCTTTTTAGCTATTGATTGACATTTAATTCTACTTATACGTTTAATTTTGTATTTACTGTATTTCCACATTTATTTAAATTATTTTTTTTGAATCTCGTTTTTTGTTTTTGTATTTTTTTTAATGTATTTATTTGTTGTTTTTATTTCCATTTATATTTATTATTTTGTATTTAAATTTTGAATTATATATTTTTTTTTTATCAGTTTTTATTTTCACTTTAGTTTACGTATTTATTTTTGGCCCTCCATAATTCAGTGGTTCTTAACTGTTGAAAAACAAAACAAAACAAAACAAATTTTTCCTCATCCAAAACACTTTTTTTTTTAACACACAGGCACTCAATAACAGAATAATGAAGCGAGTAATCAAGACAAAAAGACAACATTAACATAAATTAATCAGCATCCCTCCACTCTTGCACAGCGCTGACATTTCAATCAGAGAGCACACAGTCATTGAGAAAGCACGTGACGAGTTGGCTTCATCTGATAAAGTGAGACACTTACGATGCTGGAGAAGACAGCTCATCATCCATCCTGTCTCTGGACTGAGCCAGACAAACTAATAACCTCAGTCACGAGAACCACAAATCATGGCATAATGTAACCACATTTGAATTTAATGTATTCGTGACAAATCATGTCGTTTCCTATCCAAGACAAGGCTGAGGGGTTCTATGACGGCAGGCCTACTTTCATGGTAAGTAGAGGAGACAACGTGAGAAAAATCTTTAAAGACATTTTTAGATACGGCGAATGCTGCTGCATTGTGTCACAACGGCAGACAGAACAATCTTTCATTTACATTTGAAAAATGAGGAGTAAGTCCTGCCACAAACACTTAAACGGCTACTAAAATATGTTTGCTCTCTACTGTATTTGTAGAAGAAAATAAAGCCACATCAGTGCGCTCGGGAGTGATGAATGAGTCACAGCTGATCACACCAAACTTGACAATCATGCTGACACGGAGAAGGCAGAGAGCCAGACTAAAAAGAAATGGCGTCTTTATGCGGGAATGGCAAGTGGGCGGTAAGATCTAGGAGTTCCATTTCGCTTCTCTTTGCCATCTTAGCACACCCACCCACCACTTTCGCTCAACACGGTCAACTTGGATAGAGAGGAGCAGAAATAAGACTTCCACTCAAACACCCACCTTCTGTAAGGGAGTACCTTGAAGTGATTAAGTGGAGAAGAACTGCTTGCACGCTAAACCTCTTAGGAAGGACACAAAGCAGTGTGATGTGAGCTTTCTTTTTTTTTTTTATAAACATTTTTGAATAGCAGATAAAATTGTGCCAACATATACAAGTAAATCAGTCAAAATGAGAGGCAAGAGGAAACTTCCTCAAAAATTTTTTGAAATGCCAGAAACAAAACAAAAAAACTACAACAAATTAGAGTAGCGCTGTAGAAATTAATCGACAACTGTTTTAATAACAGAGTAATTGTTTGAGCCATTTTTTAATTCAAAATTGTCCAAATCCTCTGATGTCAGCATATCAACAGTAATTGTTCACTGATTTCTGTAGTCCTTCATGAAAGATTATTTTGTGTGTTGAATCAAAAAAAGACATTTGCAAACATCTGTTTTTACTTTGGAAAACAATGACTGAACCGGTAACAAAGTACAACATCACCCCCCCCCCCCCCTTTTTTTTAAATCACTTTATGAATATGAAATACGAAATCAACACCAATCACTGGTTGATGAATAGTAATCAGAGAAAAAAAATTGTAATACACATGAATGAAAAATTCAAATAGTAAAATAGTATCTTAATGCTGACTTGGAGACAGTCACAAGAAGGAGTCATGCCATATCGTCAATAACAAATTCTTTTCAGTTCTTCTAGAATCGATTATTCCATTGACCTTTCCATCGATTAATCAGAGATATTTACTTTACAGTAAAGCTTATCGCAAACTCAATTTTCAAAAAACTGATTATTAACCAATTATTGCTGTTCATTGAACAAAACAAATAAGCAACATCACACAAGAGGGAGTGATGTACGTAACAACCTTTCTGAAACTGAGAACCACTTCTTGGGTATTGGCTAATATGAAGGGCTACTAGCTGAATTTGCATAGGATAATCCTACTACAGCTGCAAATGACTTTTTTGTTATTATAATAGATTAAACTGATTGTATTGCAAATTTCTTATATTGATCAAACAAGGAAGACAGACATTTTTATGTTGAGGGGCTGAAATCGTGAGGATTTTTATTTCATTTTTTTTATATATATTTTTTTGGTTTAAACACAGTGTTATGGAGGATGGACATGGAATTGCTAAACAATTGGGATGAAATAACTCAAACAAAGCATGGTTTGAAGGCAGTTATTTGCTTCATCAGGAACAGTTTGCCTCTTCCAATTTCATCACTACAAACTGAATTTGGTGCTTACTTTGTTAAAATGAGTGATGAACACGCCATTAAGCGGCTGTTATTTTGGTCTTAGTAAAAGATCACAATCTTAGTAGATCACAGGCAACACAACAACAGCGTGCGCAATCTGTTAGAGTGAACAAGCAATTTAGTGACCAGCTATTTGGGATCTTAGTAAATCAGGTGGTGAGAAAATGGCTCTATTTTCACTATGATTAATGTCAGTCTACATTTTATGTTTGGTCTCACAAAAGGACACAATGAATATAAAATATGGTCGAGCTATAGCAGGAGAGCAGATTGATGATGTGTTCTGTATGCCATTCACCTTGAGTACTAGTCTATCCTCATCAAGATTTTTAATAGCCAATCAAAGTAAGCCCATTCCATAAAACTTACACTCCCCTGCTTACAAAAAGAAATGAAATGCAGGATACCCACGAGAATCTAAAACAAAGGCTCATTTTCTGTGCCCTAGACGAGCACCTCTCGACTGATACTGTGCACTTTTCCATCCGTGTTCTTGTGTCCTCGTGCTGTCTGTTCATCTTCTGCTCAGGGGAGGTTTGTGTGTGGGGGGTTGAATCAAAGGCAGAGAGGGTGGATTGATATTCCAGTCCAGCTACAGGGTTGTTGTTGCTGGAGGCTCCTCTCAAGCCTATTGTGAATGGCCCTGAAAATTCAGTCTATAGTTGTTCATCAAATAAAAAAAAAAAAAAAGACATCACAGAGCGTATGCATGGACACCAAACCACTCAGTCTATAAAAGTTGGTAGCAATTTCTTTTGACAAATTAAGGTGGTTTCAGAACAAATAGAACACATTCAGTCTTGCACACCAATTTTACTGTGCATGGCAGGAACGACTAAACTGGAGATGTGCATAATGGGAATAATAAACCAATAATGGATATTGATAAACTACATCAGCTATTGCCGATGAGAGGTGGAGTATTCACCTTTTCTCCCCAGTGAATGCCAAATTTTATGTGGGGGCTTTCATTTGTTGCATAATGTCCTCCTGTGAGTGGGTGCAGAACTGCAGATATTGAATTAGGGTGAAGAGGGATGTTGGTTATAGGACAGCAAGGTCTTGTCACAGGTCTTGCGTTTTTTTTTTTTCCATCTCCTATAGCAAAAGACTTGACAGCAGAAGTGTGAGGTCAGTGAGCCACGAGGAAGCCGCAGACGGATCACACTTGGGTAATGAGACATGCCTTCGAGCGGTAATCTCGGTCTGGTACATTCGACAATACTAACCACCAGCTTTGTCAGGTGAAAAAGGATTTGGACTAACGTGTGACAAAATAATAGTAAGTCAAGGCGAGGATGTGACCAAAAAAAAAAAAATCATACCAGTCTCTGACATTTTCACATTTTGCTCCCTTGTACCCAAGAAGAAATGGATCTGGAGAAAACTTAAAAATACTACATAAACACATTATAATGTCAACTGTGTTGACAATGATTTATGTGTCTAATTTGATGTTCTAGTTCCAAATTCTTTATCTCGATTAGGGTTACAGCTAATGATTATTTCAATTGTCCATGTTTTTACCATTAATCGATGAATGATGCCTCCAAAACCTACACCGATTCCATCTTTCTTTTACAGTAATGTGCAATTCGTGTCATTTGCGGTTGCGGATACAGAGACCACACTAATCCATTATTTATACAACAAATTTTTTTTTAATTTAATGAATTGATGGAGTTTAATCGTCTTAAAATAATGTTTAAAGTCCACCAGGAAATTTTACCAGTTAATATATAAATTTCAATTATTACCAAAATAATCGTGATTAATATTTTCTTCATAATTGAGCAGGCCTAGCGCCACTTATACGAATCCTTGAGAAATCAGACCACATATGCGGAAAAGACTAAACAAACTATTTGTATGTATTTGGAATAAATAAAGTGACAAAAAAAAAAACTTATTGCCACACCCATCACTCTCATTCTGCAACAAATTTGTGTTTATCTTTCCACACCTTCTATTTGTCAGCGGGCTCTCCTTATTACATGGGCATGAACAGTGCTCTGTGTAAATAAAAGCCCATAATGGCCGTTGAATTAGCTTACTTGCAACAGATGGGTTGCGAGTGATGCTGGTAGCACAGCTAGACAATAAACTTGGGACGATCAAAATCTTTGCCAAGGCTGCAGTTCAGGAAGCAAGTACAACCAGACCAGATGGTGAGTGAGTATTACACATTTCACGGCAACAAACAACAGAAGCAGTAAGACTATAAATTGCATAAAAAGCTTTTACAAACTCCCTAGGAAAAATAAAAAATAAATCCTATAATTAATGCTCCCTTTTCCATGGCACAGTATCTACTCACAATTGCTATTTCTACTATTCGATGGTGGGCAGCCGCCATAGTCAGTCACCATACCAAAAATAGCCTCACATTAGGATTTTGGCGCGACTTAATCTCAAAGACCACAGTGGCACTTTCCTCTCAGGATAAAAATGGGCCAAACGATGGCAGAAAAACACCCCAAAAGAATAATAGTGCAACCTGTTCCTTTCACTGCTTTCAGATTTCTCCAGTGGCTACCGGTCTATTTTTTTCTCAGCCAATTCTATTCAAACTCCTAAAATACGTCATGGTTGTGCAAATGTGGAAATCCTGTATGCCAAAAGGTTCTGAAAGATAATTGGGTGAGTGGAGGAAGCAAAATGAATCAATGGAGTCATTTGGAAGGGAAATGAGGACTTTAATGTCCAAGCATCAGCCATGAAACACATCAACCTAGCAACAGACAAAGGCCAGCACACAACTCTAGCCTGTGACTGAATTGCCGTCAACATATCCTAAAGTGGAGAATTGTGCTGCTATGAATGAAAGCCAGACACCAGTCCCCCTATATTAACATCCCATATAACAGAGATATGACTGTATGGGACCAGATGGTCACTGACCAACACAAAAGAACCGATGAAGCTCCAGTGACTTCAATATTCTGATCGACATTCTTCCAGAGGGAGTGATATGACCTCTTATATTACAATACAGATAACAAAACTATTCATAGTTTAAATTGTCAAAAGTTTAAATCAGTGTCGGCACAAAAAGAGATGCTTGTAAAGTCTCATCCCATCCATAAACCCTGATCATTAGTGGAAGTGCAGGGCCAAGGTTTCCAATTGATCTTGGCTCGAGCAAAACATCAAATAAATTGTGCTCTGACCTCCCCAAGACCTGATGTTACAGCACGAGCACACCTTTGAAGATGGCTAAACCGTGTTTTAGAGGATAAAAGATGTACTCTGGCTTTTTCCAAAGGACAGGTCAACTGAGATCTAGATGGGCAAGATTATTGATTTCAGAAAAATAACACTGGTCTGACAAATTTGACAATGAAAAATGACAAATATTTTCTACATTAGTTTTTTTTGCAGACCAGTGTAAATGAACATGATAAAAATAATTATAGAAAGTGATGTGGTTTTGCTGAAGGAAAAATAATGGATAATGACAGAACAGTCATTTAAAACAAAAAAAGAGACAGACAGCCTCTCACAGTCAATACTACAAATCAGGAGTGCTCCCTTGCACCCTTTGGACGGACTATTCCATTCTCAAGTCCCAAATGCTATATCCTCATTCGCGGGTTCACTTGGCACACAGCAACCATAAATAGTGTTTCTGCCACTCATAATTCAACATTACCTAGTCCTACTCCACTACAGTAAAATGTTCTCCTTACCTGAACCCTTGAAAAGAATCATAAATTTTTCCAAGAAAGTTGAGTAGCGCCACAGCTTCAAGTACTAAGAAGCTTAGAGTCTGCTTTCATCTCTGGGGCCAAGAGGCCAACAATTTTATCCTGCCATCAAACACAAGCAACACACTTCTTGTGGACCCTGGCAGCTTTTAGCTATTCTCCTCCCAGGAATAAACCCTATAGAGCCTCCTGAAAACCTATTTAGATATGGTTACTCTTGGCAAGGCTGAGCTCAATGCGCAGACTGCCCAGCTGACCATTTACTTTGCTGACCAAAAAGCTTTAAGGTTTTTTTTTTCTTTGCTTTTTCCGCCAAGGTTAAAACAAGTATATTTCTTCCAAACTCAATTGCCCTCTGTGGTCTGCCCATTTTTCATGTGGCACCAATGGCATTTAAAATATAAAACATTATACACTGGTGCCTTGAGATACAAGATTAATGCTCACCTCCTCTCAGTTTTTTTCCACTCATTGCAGAGGACAAAGAATATATCACTACTGTTATATGGAATGTGTAAATGTGGTGCTTGCACCCTTTGTGAACAAATATCAGGTTATATACAAGTATTTATCATTATAGTATTAGCATTAAGCTAGCAGACTAAAGGCTAAGACTTGTGTTTGTTAATACACTATTTGTAATTGTAGCTTTATTCAACTTCTACTGGGAGTGATTTTAAACTACTTGAGGCTTTTTTTTTGGAAGAATTGTTTACTAGAATTGTTTACAAAGAGCTACTTATTATTATAGTGAGTTCAGTTGAGTTCACTGCTACCATACCATTTCAATGCAATCAAGGCATCGTTGTACTTGCCATGTCAAGTTTGGCCCAAAAGCACTTATTTATTTTGTAAATCTACGGTAATTATATTCCCTTTCTAAGCGTTTAAAAAAATATGTTTGTAACCCTTAGGCAGAATAAGCCTCTCTCCTCACCTTTGTCCTTGTATGCTAATTGTTGAAACATCATCTCCTGCTTTCTCGCAACTAAATAAAAGGAAAGCGCCTCAGGTACATGAGGAGGTGTGGCTTATTTTTTTATTAAAAGACTCTAAATACTACTTATTGGCAATGGCAGATTTTCACACTGTTATCTCCCAAGAAACCCAAATAATTCCAAAACAACTTTTCATGTTTACTAAAAACAAAATGCCAAAGATTACAGTAAATTCAGATTAATGACTGGTTGTAACTTGTTAAAAAAAAAAATAAAAAAATCTGAATTATTTACCTTGCGTGACGCCTGAATGTCAAAGAACGGCTTATTTCGGACACTGAAGGGCTCCTTCGTTTTGTCAATCTGTCCAGTCTTCATCTTTTCCATTCGGGGAGAAATGATCTCTTTTTCGATGCACAGTAACCGGATATTGAAATCACACTGACCCACGGGTTGACCCTGAAACACACACAGATAAATTAAATCTCAAGTAGAAATAAAATGACTACAGGTCACATCCAATTAACTATGGGAACATCTTGACAAAGTATTACGGAATGTGAACTACAAACAAATTCTTCAAAGGGTTAACTTGACATCAAATAAAACTATACATCAACGAACAGTACAGTGAAATCCAGTTTGCTTCGTCACTATGACAACAGTTGCAGTCAGGGCTACCATGGTGGTACCTGTTAAGCAGTGGTGATCTGAGCCAACAATGGCTTTCAAACTGCTCGGCCCATCAAGGTAAAAAAAAAAAAAGATACAATATTCATACATAGTTTTATGCAGATATTGACATTATTTGTTTGTTATTTGGGGTTTTCTTGACCTGAATGTGATTAAAGTGATATAACACAGACAATAAATATAATGCATATACTGTATATTTACTGTGATCTGTAAAGCAAGTAAATCAACCATCATAATATTGGTTGCTACTTGAATAAGTTGCATTTTGGAGCAACAATAAGAAAATAGAAAATAGTTTACAACTTGTATTTGTGTAATCACCCCAATATGCTTTGTTTTATACATCTTTACTCATCCCGTAAAGCAGATTATTGCAATTCACTGCCATTGGGGCGGAAGCTCATAAGACACAATTGGGTAAATTTCCTATTTAAATTATATATACTATTGGTCAGTCCACCCAAAATGGCTTGCTGCTTTTGATGATGTAATGTTGCTGATTGGCACAAACAGGCCATTTTTGCAGTCTCTTGCAAAGTGACTATTCTGGAGGTACAAGGATTCGGCCTGATGCCAGCAAATTCCATCTAAAAATGCTTCTGTCAAGCTGCTGTAAATAATTCAGAGTTGTTTCAATATGCAGCTGCCAATCTAGGAATAGCCATATACACAGCATTACATCTGCTCTTCCTTCCGTCATAAACTTCATGCAGAATTCAAATTTAACCGCTTCCACATCTGGCTGAAGACGAACTGCACTTTCCGACAAGGCCCCAGTGACATCATTCGTTGTATTCTTCCACTTAAATCTTGAAATTTTAAGCATTTCCTGTATTTATATTGTGCCTTTGCAGCTTGATCTTCAACCTGTGCCAATCAGCATCCGCCAACATCACTGAATAAACTCTTACTGTGATGTCACATTTTATATTGCACTTCTTAGTAAGTAACTGTTAAAGCTCAATCTAAATAAAGCTGCACTCGACTATTTACTTGGGCCATGGCTCAATACTCGCCAATCTATATCAGGACACAGCGAGCAGGACGGTAGAGTCTCGGTTGTATTAGTATTCTGCTTGGTACCTGCAGAAAAGGTCAGTACACAAGAGCTTTAGAGGTAATCATTGGAGAGGGGAGGAGGAAAGTGATGTTTGTTGACTATGCAAGCAGAGGTGGGTGGCTAATATTTCTTTCAAATTAGATGTAGTAATTTGATGGGTTGTCTGCTAAGTTATTCTCATATTTATTTAAAAAAAACTATAAAAGAAATGTTAAGTATAATGACACAAGTAACACAAGGCTCAATGAATGTCAAGACACTGTTTAAAAGAAAGATAACTGCATCGAAGCGGCTGAAAAATGAACCCACTTCAACATCAAAATATAATTCATAAAATTTACGTATGTTTTTTCGCATGTTATTTCGGATCTGGCTAAAACCTGCAAATCATCCACAGAGGAAAAGCTGGTATCGTGTCCCACACATTCAGCACCATCTGTCAGCAGTGTCATAGGGACAGCGCAAGATGTAAGTGTGGATGATTGAAGGCGTGTGCTATCCACGCCTCGGCAACACAAAAACGCAGCAGACTGTTCTTCAAATACAGCAGAGATTAAAGATTGTTTTGAATAATTGATAGTTGCAATCTTGAAAAGGAACAAAGGCCTGAAGCCAATGAACGAAGTATGAAAAGAAAAAAAAAAAAGTCCCACAAATAATTTGATAGCAGTCATGTGGCAATGTTAAACATATTACAGCACATTCCACGGTCAGCAGCGAGCTATCACAGCATGAGATGGCTCTCATTATTCAAACTTAACCTTGCAGGAGGTACTGAACCCTACCAGTTTCACATTCACCGAACCCTTCTTTATTGAAAAATTAATTAGAATTCAACTCAATTCTATATTTATAGATCTTCAAGATGGAACCCAGCAGCAGCAGATACAATGAAAACAGTAGATTATATATAATCTAGATATATCTATATATATATATATGTATACATATATATACGTATACATATGTATACGTATACGTATATATATATATATATATATATATATATATATATATATATATATATATATATATATATATATATATATATATATATATATATATATATATATATATATATATATATCTCACATTAAATGTTAAACACCTGAGTGCTGCTGGAATACAAGATTTTTTTTTCTTCAAGACAGGCTGCCGCAACAAGTAAGATCTTTAAAATAAGGTAGGAACAATTCCTATACTGTAGTTTCTTTTTTTTTTCTTCTTTTTTTTAATGAAAAATAGTTCAAAGTTCTTTTACTGTCAGGTGTACAGTATTTTAGGATGAATGACATTTAGCAATGGTGATGAAATAAGGGCTCAAAGTAAAGAGAGTAATGGCTGATCCTATCATAGAGATGTTGCACTAAAATCCGTCAGGCACACATAGCAATAATTCACAAGCAATAATATTTATTCTGCAGGCGTTTCAAAGCCAATGTTCTTTACGCTTCAATACTCCATGAGGACTCTTGTTGGATTATTTACTGCAGGTTATTCTCACTCGTAGAACGGAAATGAATTCCAGCTTTTACTTGTAGAATTGGATAATGTATTAATACATGAATCTGGATTTTTGTACAGTATATATAGAATTATAGCTAACTTAATGGACTTGAAAGGAGATTCTGCTTTCTGAGGAACAAAACATCCAAATTGAAGATGAATATGCCTCAATGTTGTTTGTATTGTATTGTAGGTAAAAACATTCAAGGACAGTACCATTTTATATTTCCTGACTCATATTTTTTTGTTGTTTATGCTACTGAACAGAAACAGACAATAACCAACAAAAAGTTGTTCATGTCCTATTGGCAAAAATTGAAAGACTGCATAAATGCTGCTGAATGACAACTCACAATTATAATGTAATCAAAAGAATCCCATGTCTCTGGCAGCCCTGATGCTGCTAACAACTTGAGTCTTGGCAGGTGGTTTCATGTTCCTTCTGCTACACTGAGGATGAGGCCCCGGCACCAAGGGGCACCCCACCACCGATAATGAAGGAGGCTAATAATGGCCAACTCGGATCAATATAACAGCGCTCGAGCACCAGCTTGGGGGAGTCATGCGGAGCTGCTAACCACTGCCAAACATCTTACAAAAGACACTGCCATCAGAGAAGTGTACTCATTGAGCCACTTGCTGGGGTGATCGATGGAGGGATGGGGGCAGTGGATGAAAATAACGGTCAAAGCTACCTTTTCCACTTTCTGTTCCTTTCGGGTAATTCATCAGGTTTCAATGGGGAAAGGAGTATTGGCTTGGTTAAGGTTGATAACCGCAAGCTTGTTTGTTTCTGTGCCTGTCTGACTGCTGTTAGCAGAATACAGATCTGACTGGTAGATGAATTTGTTTAAAATTACGGAGGTGTGTTAAAGTCCACCTTAAACATTTCTTGACAATGTTATGTGTGACCTCACTAGTCTAAACATGACATTCTGATTAATATCACATTTATGGAATATGAGTTATGAAGCAAAATCCAGTCGTTTTTAGCCATCCCAAAGGGGTGGCCATTTTGCAACTTGCTGTCAACTGAATATGACATCACAGTTGCTCAGGGCTCAGGAAACGACCAATCACAGCTCCCCTGTTTTCTGAAGCTGAGCTGTGATTGGTTGTTATCTGAGCCCTAAGCAACTTTGATGTCATTTTCACTTGACAGCAAGTGGTAAAATGGCCGCTTTCTGATATTGATGAAAACTGCTGGATTTTATTGCTAACTTATATTCCACTAAGGCCACCAGAATACCATATTTAGACTACTGGGGCTGCATAGAACATATTGTTGTCAAGAAATGTATTTTGGGTGGCATACCCCTTTTAACAGTCTTGTAATGTCCTCAGCTAGTTCAGGAGAGAATAACCATATGGTAAGAGCAAACAAATGGATGCATTAATCGTAGGTTTCAATTATTATTTGGCTGTGAATATACACAATTAATGAACTAAAATGCATAAAAGTCAGAGCCTAGACTTAAAGTTGACAATAGCTCGACAGGGTTGTAAAGTGTGGGATGTGACAGGGTGTGCAGTTGAGACCCAGCAGGCAGACTGCGGACTGCGTCAAATCATGCAGATCTTATTCAAATGAACAGCTCTGCCCCGAGCTGCTAAGAAATCAAACTGATCG
Source organism: Festucalex cinctus (assembly GCF_051991245.1). Lineage (NCBI taxonomy): Eukaryota > Metazoa > Chordata > Actinopteri > Syngnathiformes > Syngnathidae > Festucalex > Festucalex cinctus. The sequence goes on from NC_135431.1 coordinate 14,912,964, forward strand.
CTTCATTTGCTGTGTTGCAAAACCAGCATATACCATTCTTGTCAATGTACTTTCACGCCATACAATCCAAGAATTGTTTTACAGTGTTCCTTTGCTACTTTGTTGTTCGCTCTATCGTGTTTTTTGTTGTTGTTGGTGGTGGTTTTTGGTCCATAACTCAAATTGCGGGGTTTGCCTCAGGTTGTACCTTGATATTTCGTGGGTTTTTATCTTATATTTTTTTAGATTATCCCCCACCCCGACCACCGCCCCCATCATGTGGACGAATATGATCCGAACATTCCTAATCAGAACCATAATAGAGGTGGGACGGCAGCTGTAAGTGAATGACACAATGCTGACTTTTCCTACACTGATTGCTGTCCCACATGGATTTTATGCACTCCACCCAATGCTGGGACTGATGTCACCACACATTTAATTATCCAACTGTATGAAGATTCACACACTTGCAGCAATATCCAGCCTCTGTTGGGCTCATCTGTGACCGCTCTGATGCCACTATTTTGTGGGACCTCTGCATAAAAATAACTCATCTATATTTCTGTCAATGGAAAGATGACAGTTCCTCATAAGACTACTCACATTGAATTTGATGATGTCGTATATCAGATAGCGGGGGACGGGCTGACCATTCACCTTGTCAATGATCATCTCCTGCAGAGACAAAGACAAAAGAGTCCAGTGATGATTATAACAGTGTAGTAGATTTCTGAAAACATTTGAGGATGTACATACTAGATAAACTGAAAAATAAAAACGCAACGCTTACTTATTCCACATACACAATATCACCATTTCTATCAAATACTGTTCACAAAGCCGTTTAAATCTGTGATAGTGAGCACTTCTCCTTTGCCGAAATAATCAATCCCACTCCTACAACAAATTTAGCTCTTTAGTCTCTTTCAGAGTGGCCTTTTATTGTAGGCAGTCTAAGGAAAACCTGTGCACTAATCAGGGTGTCTAATCAGCATCTTGATATGGCACACCTGTGAGGTGGGATGGATAATCTCGGCAAAGGAGAAGTGCTCCCTATCACAGATTTAGATTGGTTTATGAACAATAGTGTTTAGTTCATCATAAAAAATGGAAGCAAAAAAAAAAAATGGTAGCAAAAACAGAAGCGTTGCATTAATATTTTTGTTGAGTATATAATAGAATTAAACGAACATCTGTGCGCCATAGGGCCCATCAGGCCTTTGGCAATAAGCAGGATATGTAGCAAGGAATTGGATGTGCTTTGGGTAGGGTCAGACGAAAGCGGGACATGAGGCGGAAATAGCGCCAAGTATCAATTATCCAAGGCTCTCAAGTTGAGAGTCAGGTGAAGCAGTGATGGACGACGGTGAGCAGACAGACCACTGGTGTTCAAAACTCTTACACAACAGTGTGATAACGACCAAGGATGGACTTGCAGGATTTGCAGACTTTGGCAGGACTTATTCCGTGCTCATAAAATATTAATGCTACTAACTTTTTTTTCTCAAGTTGCAGATTCAATGAAAAACAAGGTAGCGGGTAAAAAAATGTCAGGCTCTACCAGGGCTGACAAAAAGTGAGCCTCACATGAATAATTTTGCAGTAGATGTCTAGGATGAATGTGTTTGTTTGTGGTTTTAAATTAGACAATATATTTCTGGGGGTGAAATGACAACATAGGTCCCGCAGCGGTCTGGAAAAGGACAAATTAAGCTCCCTGAAAATATATTCTTTCACCATTTCTTATAAGGAATTATACCACAGAAGTTAGATAAGACAGTTCAATTAAATTATTTTATTTTGATTTGAGAACCGCTCAACTTGAAGTCAGACAAATTTAGGTAGAAGAGTAAAAAAAAAAAAAAAAAAGTATGCCTTATACAAATAGTGTATGCGTCACAGTGGCAAGTAGAAAATGTATGTTGCAATCATGTATCTGTAAATTAATTATTTTGACATCGAAAGCCCTTACTTGATCTTTGTTAACAAATACCGTGTGTGTTTGTGTCTTTTTGAGACCTAAAACTTACAACAGAGAAGAAAACTTTCTGACGCTGGGTGGCACATTTTTCTCCAGAATTCCTTACTGGTTTTGAGATATTTTTTTTTAGCCTAAGCACAGGTTCAAGAACCCTGAGCCAAATTTAGTGAAGCAGTCCTTGTTTCACAGTGAGTACAGTGTTCTTTTATTTATACACACAGCAAATGCAAACTGTTGTTAAAGAATAAAAAAAATCAAACATTGTCCCAGAAGCATTGTGGATTGCCAATATGTATCTGAGCAAATTATTGTCTCATCAGTTTCAAGTTATTCCAATGTTGATAGAGGGATTTTCAATTCAGAGTGGCGTCAACCTTTTTTCCCCACGTGTGTAGGTTTCTGCTTTCGACGTGATTAGAAACATAAAGACAGATTTATGGCATCCATCCATTAGCTGGTTGGCAGCATGGACGCGAGTGAATAGCATGTGTTTTTTCTGACATGATTTGTGGGTGTGGCTGAGAAGGTGAGAAATGATGCAATTGCAGGAGCGTGCCATCACTAAGCATCTGGTTCAGTCAAACATCGCCCAGGCAGACAGTCACGGATGAATGCATAAGTGTGACCAATGGAAGCTGCCATTATGGTGCCATCTAGTTATGAAATTGGAGAAAGGTAGGTAAAGCCACAAAAAACAGAGTAAACAAAGACCAATGGCTGCAGGCTAAAGATGAAACCTATCAGAGAACACAGCAGGACTTGAACATAGCTCACTATAAATAGAAAAACACATCCTCTCTCTGGTAACGAAGAGCCAGAAGCATAAACACAAAGAAATACACAAGAGTAAAACAAGTTCTTGGAGCAATCTTCACACCTGGGCTTCGGGGACATAACAAATGCAGCAATCCGAAAAGAAAAATGCATGTTGTGTTCTTCTACCGCAGGGATGGTCAACTGGCAGCCCAGTATGGACATTTAATCAATATAACTGATTAACTGAGTTTTTTTGAATGAGCCTTGGTGGCTTCCAAAGATGAAAAAAATGTGTCCTTTTTAAAGAAAACTACACTGGAGAAATTGCAGCAAACAGGGAGTTAGGTTACAAAAGAGGCACAGTTTCGTCACTAATTTGGGATTGGTTCGGTGCTTGCAGCATCACACAATGAGCAAAAAACAGTCTGCTGCAAAGTAAAGTATGTTTTCAGGCTGGCTCATCACATCCAAAGGGAACAGCATGACCAAATTATTTCAGCATTTGAAATGAAGACACCCAGCAGCAAATATTGCTCTGTAGTGTATGTGACTTGGAAGCGCACTCAAGGGAAAACTCTTGCCAAGAAATAGACAACATGAGAGGAATCATTTTGATACTGTTTTTTTCTATGACACAAAAGAGCCCAGTGAATGCAATCACCAAGTTGATCCCAATGACATGGTGCACGTTTATGTTGCAAAAGCAGTGATTACATAGCAGCATGAAATAAATATATCCCTGCTCTGGCCGAGTATTATAGCCTGCAAATATGTAAGCACCTATCCTGCAAAATCTTGTTAGATCAACCGTTACATCAATCATCTTTACGTGTTCAGCGGAATTATCATTAAAAATCACAAATTGATTACTCGATTTGTCATGCTCAAGCCTACCAGCAATCAGAACCAAAAGCTCTTTCCTAGTAAAGCTTGGTATCGTAGGATGAGGTCACACCTCGGAGAACTCACTGCCAACAATTACAACGCAACACAGAGCACAACAGACACGGGAATCAGTGGCAGAAAAACTGTCAAATCTTCCATTAGACATTTCCCCAGGACATGGGAGGATGATTTTCATGTCAGCTATATATTTGAGGGGCTCAACTGCCAGACTGCAACATCTTTGGCCCGAGGTTTTGGAAACCAACATCAATTATCTGCAAGACTGAGCAGCAGGGACAGGATGGTGAGGTTATGAAGGTTAGTGATGCTGTTCCAGTCCGCTCAGGGACTGATAGGATTTTCTGAAGCAGCGACATACAATACAAAATACAATTATGACAAAGACTGTAAATATGACCAGAAAGAGAACTTACCCCATCCAAAAGCGTATTTGCAAGATGGACGCGTGGATCCTTCCGGAAAGGAAATTCTAAATTGGGTAAGTGGAAGACCGTATTGTCTCTGTCAATCATGAATACTTCATGTTTCCCATTGACCACCATCATATACCTGTTGGGAGAGTGGAACATCAATCAGTACTTGGGGATATTGCATGGAATAGTCACGATTTTGCATGATAAGCAACTTGCAGATGAAAGCACATTTTCTCTGGGGAATAAATGTCACTCTTCGATTCACACAAGCAACACTCGCATTTGCAGAGGATGACGCACACAGAGTTCACTACGAAATTTATCTACCATTTGTACCGTGCTTGAGCCGTGACTGCCACTATCTATACATTGAATTGCTAGATTAAAAGGTAAGTCAAACCCAAAATATTTCTCGACAAAATGTTCTATGCAGCCCCAATAATCTAAACACAGTATTCTGATTAATAATGCATTTGTGGAATATGAATTAAGCAGTTGTCAGGTAATGGCCCAAAAAAATAGTTGCGCTGTGATTGGTCATTACCTGAGCAACTGTGATGTCATTTTCAGTCGACAGCAAGTGGCAGTACAAGACAAAATGGCCGCCACACGAGATGTATAAAAACGGGTGGATTTTGTTGCTTTATTCATATTGCACAAATGTAATATGAATCAGAATACCATGTTTAGACAAGTGGGGTTGCAGAGTACATATTGTAAAGAAAAACTTCTAAAACTTTAAAAAAAAACAAAAAACAAACAAACAAAAAAACAGCTAAATTTCAACATTTCTGCTTATTTATTTGATTTTACAGCTTTAATTACAACAAATTAATCAAGTTATTATTTACTAAGATTTCTTTAAAAAAATGGTCATTTTGTTTTGTTTGTAGCTCCAACAATGGATTTACGGATTAAGTGTCATTTTGGAGGATAACAAAGGCCTGAATTTGGAAAGTATCATTTAAGTCCTTCAGGCTTCCCTGACACACGGTATTAACTGATTTGCAACACAGAATTGGCAGAAGTATTGTATTAGGACACTACTGTTGACATTGCCCCAGATGGCAACATTAACAGAATCCCAACATTTGTCCAGAATATTTTAAAATAGACAGAGTTCAAACATTGTGCTACTCAAATGTCAGTCCTGCAGAGAAAAACAGAACAGGTGTATAATAAGAAATCAACGCTGTCATCATAAATATCATCACAACCACGCAAGTGTGACTAATAACATTAATTAGAGCCCTGTTCCAATCAGGTCGCACAGTAACCTGCTGTTCCGGTCGGCTTAATGAAATTGTTCTGGCATCCAAAAAGAAGAGAGGTACAAAATTTAATTGACCAGCAGTGTCGCACAGAGCCCATTTCTGTAAACTGACATTTTACTTTCACTCAGCTGCAAACCACGAGATTCTCTGCATTTATTAACGTACAATATTGTTCCGTTCACATTTCATTATAAATATATATGTATGTATAAATACATATGTATGTATAAATATATATATATATATTAGGGGTGTGAATTGCCTAGTACCTGACGATTCGATTCGTATCACGATTCACAGGTCACGATTCGATTCGATACCGATTAATCCCGATACGAATTTATAAGTCGATTGTTGCGATTTTTTTTCATTCAAATTTAGAAAATACTAATCAGCAAGCTTGTAGAGTGTAAGATTTATATGAAAATGTATTATTTATTTATCTGAAATTTCAGTCTTATAGAGGTTGTAATCTGTTTCATGTTTGAACAGCATTAAAATAAAATATTAAGGCTTAATGTTCCGTTCATATAACATTCTTCCATGCTCAAGGTGTGAATCCTAACCCGAAGTCAGACGTTTTGTTGAATATTTTTCCATTAAAAATGTATATATATATATATATATATATATATATATATATATATATATATATATATATATATATATATATATATATCCATCCATCCATCCATCCATCCATTTTCTTGACCGCTTATTCCTCACAAGGGTCGCGGGGGCTTCTGGCGCCTATCTCAGCTGGCTCTGGGCAGTAGGCGGGGGACACCCTGAACTGGTTGCCAGCCAATCGCAGTATATATACATATATATATATATATATATATATACATACATATATATATATATATATATATATATATATATATATATATGTATATATATATATATATATATGTATATATACATATATATATGTGTATATATATATATATATATATATATATATATATATATATATATATATATATATATATATATATATATATATGTATATATATATATATATATATGTATATATACATATATATATATATATACATATATATATATATATATATATATATACATATATATATATATATACATATATATATATATATATATATATATATACATATATATATATATATATACATATATATATATATATATATATATATATATATACACATATATATATATATATATATATATATATATATACACACATATATATATACATACATATATATATATATATATATATATATTAGGGGTGTTAAAAAAAATCGATTCGGCGATATATCGCGATACTACATTGCGCGATTCTCGAATCGATTCAATAATCGGCAAAATCGATTTATTTTTTTATTTTTTATTTTATTTTATTTTTTTTTTATTTTTTTAGGATTCACACCTTAAGCATGGAAGAATGTTATATGAACGGAACATTAAGCCTTAATATTGTCATGATCCTGCTCTCAGTGCTGTTTTGTTTTTTTTCCTCCCCAATAGTGAGTGGGCGTTTCCTCCAGCACCACACCTGGGGTGTGTTTACTAATCAATTAGTGGACTTGAAAAGGACTCCGGGCACAGCAGTCCACTGTCGGATTATTCCTTGCTCACTGCTACTAGCGACAAGAATTCTCTGCACCCCTTTTTGATTCATAGCAACGTTCATAGTCATAGTCATAGTCATAGTCTTATTGGATAGTGTTCTTGTGTTTGTATTTATATTTACGTGTGAGTATATCCACGGCATTTTTGGTGATAATTGATTGGTGGCATATTTGCCTTGTTCTATTTGGTATTTACTCCCTTGCATACTTTTTGCAAGCGTTTTCTGTTACTCCTTTGTACCTTGCCTTTTGCAAGTATTTTTCGGTTCGTGTTTTTCTCCAGCCTTTGTGCTCGCAATTGTTGTTTACTTATCCTGGTTGTGTTTACCAGCGCTTTCTGTTAAGGTTTTCCACGAGTTCTTCTGTAAATAAATTTCTAAATTGTATTTTCCTTTCTGGGTCTGCCTTTTTGGGAACCTCTTTCTGTCGGCTGAGGTCGACGTGACAGAATAATCCGACCACCATGGATCCCGTAGACCCAGTAAAGGTGAGATGCGCTTTGGACAGCCAAGTGAGACGGGTTGGGCAAAACGAAGCCTCCTTGGTTGAGCTTCAGACTGTTGTAAGCAGGCTAGCTGGCCAGTTAAATGAATTGTGTTCCCGGTGTGAGCACCTAGCCCCTGTCAAGACCACAGTTGGGGCGTCTTCGCCCTTGGTCACTGTTAGAGAGCCCGTTTTGCCCCACCCGCCGAGGTATGATGGACAACCTGGAAGTTGTGGTACTTTTTTGCATCATTGCTCTCTTATTTTTGACCAGCAACCGTTGACTTATGCACAGGACAATGCTAAAGTGGCATTTGTAATGAGTCTCTTGGCTGGCAAAGCAGCTACTTGGGCTATGGCGGTGAGCAATGCGCAACCTGATCTCCGGTCTTCCTTTCCGACGTTTGTTTTGGAGTTTAGACGTGTCTTTGATCACCCGGTAAAGGGAAGGGAGGCTGGAAATCAGCTGCTGGACTTGGTGCAAGGGCGGCAGTCGGTGGTGGATTACTCTATTTCATTCCGCATCCTGGCTGCCGAGAGTGGCTTCAATGACCGAGCACTATGTTGTCTGTTTCGCCGTGGACTAAACTCGGCAGTTAAAGATGAACTAGCAGTGCGGGACGATACCTCGGACTTGGAGGAACTAATATCGCTGACCATCCGCCTTGACAACCGACTGAGGGAGCGGCGCAGGGAACGTGCATGGGAGCGGCTCGTCGCAGTTGGGAGTGCCCCCCTGGACAATCAAGCACGTCCTCTCACCCCGGACACAGACTCCTCAGCCGCCCTGGGATCACCTGCTGCCTTGGAGGAACCAATGCAGCTAGAAGGAGGTCGTTTGCGCCATGAGGAGAGACAACGGCGCCTCCTGGCAGGAGCTTGTTTCTACTGCGGTCAATCAGGACACCAGGTGGCTTCCTGCCAGGCGAGGCAAGCACGCAAATGTCATCAATCCACTCAACTAGGCAACCGGCAGTCGGCGCAAGCCACCGATGAACAGTGTGAGTATGAGTGTGAAGAGCCCAAACCAAGTCCAGACTCTAACATAAGCCAACAGAGTAAGAGACTAGAACTGTCAGGAGAAGTGTCCGGCTACGGAAAGAGTGTGAGAGTAATTGCGCTGGTTGATTCTGGGGCTGATGACAGTTTTATTGATGAGTGTATGGTAGAGACCCTGAACTGTCCTGTGGAGACGCTAAGTAAAGTAAAGAGAGTATTGGATCTTAATGGGCGTCTCCTGGCAGAAATTCGTCTAATTACTAGCCCACTAGTATTGAAACTTTCAGGTAACCACGTGGAGCAAATTAGGTTTTTTGTTATGCCCTCTCGAGCTGCTCCTGTTGTTTTGGGGTTGCCGTGGCTAAAATTGCACAACCCAGACATCGACTGGGAAAAACCCGCCTTAGAAAACTGGAGTCCTTTTTGTTATGCTCACTGTCTGAAATCGGCCGATGGTGGATCGGTACCGCCAGTCGACCCCAACTCCGAAGCTATTTGCTTAGATAATGTACCAGCTGAATACCACGATTTATGGAAAGTGTTTAGTAAAGCTCGTGCACAGTCATTGCCCCCCCATCGACCTTACGACTGCGCCATAGATTTGATTCCTAATACCCCACTGCCAAGTTCTAGATTGTATCAGGTGTCTCAACCTGAACGGGAAGCCTTGAGGGAATACATCACTACTTCCTTGGCAGCTGGTATCATCCGCCCTTCTAGATCACCCGTGGGGGCAGGATTTTTCTTTATCGACAAGAAAGATAAGACTTTACGGCCATGTGTCGATTACCGGGGCCTAAATGAAATTACCGTCAAAAATAAGTATCCCCTGCCCTTGTTGGATTCAGCATTTGCACCGCTGCAGGCTGCAACTATTTTTACGAAGCTTGACCTCCGTAGTGCGTACTATTTGGTTAGAATACGGGAAGGAGATGAGTGGAAAACAGCATTTAAGACACCCCTGGGACACTTCGAGTACCTTGTTATGCCATTTGGATTAACTAATGCCCCAGCAGTGTTCCAGTGCCTTATCAATGACGTCTTGCGGGATATGCTGAATATTTTTTGCTTTGTTTATCTTGATGACATACTTATTTTCTCCCGCGATCTAGAGGAACATCGCCAACATGTGCGGTTGGTTCTTGAAAGATTATTAGAGAATCTACTGTATGTCAAGGCGGAAAAGTGTGAGTTTCACGCTACGTCTGTCCCGTTCTTGGGCTTTATTGTAGAAGGGGGTCAGCTACGGGCTGACCCCAGTAAAACACAAGCAGTAGTGGACTGGCCAACCCCAACAACGAGAAAACAGTTACAACGGTTTCTGGGGTTCTCCAATTTCTACCGCCGGTTTATTAGAAACTATAGCCAGAAAGCCGCTCCCCTTACACGTCTGACATCAAGCAAGATGCCTTTTAAATGGAATTCGGGTGCAGAACAGGCCTTCAGGGAACTGAAACGAATGTTTTCTAATCCACCAGTTTTGACTCATGCTAATACTGATTTTCCATTTGTGGTCGAGGTTGATGCATCCGATTCAGGAGTGGGGGCTGTCCTGTCCCAGCGCTCTCCGTTCGACCAGAGGCTCCACCCCTGTGCCTACTTCTCCAAGCAGCTGAGTCCCGCCGAGGCAAATTATGATGTGGGAAACCGGGAATTGCTGGCTATAGTGCTCGCATTACAGGAGTGGAGACACTGGCTAGAAGGAACAAAGGAACCATTCACAATCTACACTGATCACAAGAATCTGGCATACCTTCGTTCTGCCAAAAGACTCAACTCTCGTCAAGCCAGGTGGGCCATGTTTTTCACCCGATTCAGCTTTACGCTCTCATACCGCCAGGGGTCCAAGAACCAGAAACCGGATGCTCTGTCCCGCATTCATGAGCCAGCAGCCAATGAGCAGCGGTCGGAGACCATCCTGCCAGAACATTGTTTTGCGGGGGCCCTTCAGTGGGACGTGGAGAGGAAGGTCATAGAAGCCCTGGAGGGTGCACAGGTTCCGGGTGAGTGCCCTACTGGGAAGCTGTTTGTGCCAGCAAATTTACGTCCTGAGGTGCTGCGGTGGGGACACGAGTCAAAGATCGCCTGCCATCCCGGGATAAACCGGACTCTAACCCTTCTCGGACAAAGATTCTGGTGGCCTGAAATGCGGAGAGACGTCGCAGACTTTGTGGGAGCCTGCGCTGCCTGTGCCAGTGGAAAATCATCTCACCAAAGGCCAGCAGGTCTGCTCCGCCCTCTGCCTGTCCCATCGCGACCATGGTCTCACATCTCTATGGACTTTGTCACTGGCCTGCCAACATCCCGAGGAAGATCTGTCATTTTGACTGTTGTGGATCGATTCTCCAAGCTAGCCCATTTTGTAGCCTTGGTCAAACTCCCATCAGCCTGGGAGACTGCACAGCTTC